>NW_009613395.1:54170-91642 GCF_000690535.1 Cariama cristata
CTGTGATCAAGAGTCCTGTTCCCATTGCTGTTCTAAGACTAAAGCAGGAAGAACTGTCAAAGGGCAACCATACTTGTAAGGATTTGTACAAGCCCAATTTATAATGAAATTAAGGGGCTGAGTAGTTTTGAAAGATTTGTTTAAAAAGGGGATACTTTTCATAGTCTCTCCAGCCCAGAGGTGAGAAATACAAGCATTAGTGGAATACTGTTTTGTAGAGGAGGCATGTTACTTTCCAAGAACAGACATGGCTAAAAACTCATACACAAATAAGCAATTTTAGCAAAAATTCACAAAGATTTTTAACTATTGGTAACCCTTTTCTGAAGAAAATAGAGGCAAACAAACCATGAAGAAATATCTCAGGAATAAAATAAATACAGAGTGACTTGTGTCTACCCTTGCATGCATACTGTAGGAGAAAATAAGTAATAAACCATAAATGTGTTCTTGCCAGCTGTGATTCACCTTTACATTACAGCTCTCTTTACTGCAAGAATGGTATAAAAAGGCCTCTGTACTGTCTGTACCAAGAGAGAATCTGTGTGCATTTGTGTGCGTGTGTAAAACATACACACACAACACACTGTACTTACTGTTTTAATAAAGAGGAATTAGGATCCGACAGCAGGCAACTGTCAGCAAATACAGACATTAGTTTCTTGTCACACATTCACTACCAAAAAAAAAGATATTTACTCTTTGTGCCTACAAATTCTCAGGAGGTGAAAGCCAGGATGTTTTTCCCTGTGCTGAAGGTGCCTTGGCAGGTACCACAGCTATAGGTCCTTCTGGTCCTTAGGGATAGCGGAAAACACAACCTGCCAGTCTAGGTCAGGGATGACCAAATTTCCCAACACTCTGAGCTACAGATGTCAACCATCAAAAGGCTGAGAGAGTTGGGGTTGTTCAGCCTGGAGAAGAGAAGGCTTCGAGGTGACCTCATTGCGGCCTTCCAATACCTGAAGGGGACCTATATGAGAGATGGGGACAGACTTTTTAGCAGGATCTGCTGTGACAGAACAAGGGGTAAAGGTTTTAAACTAAAAGAGAGTAGATTTAGACTTGACATAAGGAAAAAATTTTTTACAATGAGGGTGATGAAGCACTGGAACAGGTTGCCCAGAGAGGTGGTGGAAGCTCCATCCCTGGAGGCATTCAAAGTCAGGCTCGATGGGGCTCTGAGCAACCTTATCTAGTTGGAGATGTCCCTGCTCACCGCAGGGGAGTTGGACTAGATGACCTCTAAAGGTCCCTTCCAGCCCAAATGATTCTATGATTCTATGATTCTATGATCACATGACCCAAAGCAGTGACAACATATCACCTATATATCTTGAACTTGAAGACAGAGCTTCAGAGAAGTTCCTCCGTCCAAGAGAACAGCTTCTCTGGGTCTTCCATTGCTTTCCTGCAAAATGGATTTGGGTTGAAGATACCGTGGGTCCCAGGACAACCACAGTCAGGTGCTGTGTCAGTAGCACATGATAGCACTTGTGTGTGTGTGTGTCCCACCCAAGGATCAGCTAGACCAGCAGCCCCCACCTCAGCACCAGACCACTGTCATTAGACGCAGCACAGCACAGCCCTCCCTACCTTTCCTAAGTACAACGTTAGGCAAAGTGTTGAGTACACGGAAAGACAGACAAGGCCAAGGTCTGCTCTTTCTTTGTCCTTTTGACCATCCTGCTTGCCATAACAGCTATGGAGAGCTGTATTTCTATGCTGGGCTGTTCTCTGTGATGTCCGTAATTCAGTTCAGATGTGGAAAGAGCTTATGCCCTTTTTTTTTCTCCTGGACAAGCCTTGATCTTGGCCTTCAGGCTTTGGTGATCATCCTGTGTTTGTTCAGTGTTCCAGATCCCAAGGTAATCAACTAAACTTTTACCCATCAGTCAGTGCTATAGGTCTAGCCCTTCCTATGGGCTGCAGCACCAAGCCATAGCTTTATTACACTGCTGGTAAGCAGTAAAACATGAAGTCTTTACTGAGAAACAAGTATAAATATTAAATTGTCCATTTGGTTATGCCAGCGTGCTGAGTAAAACTTTCCTGCTATATATTAGAAACTCCATTAAAAATACAAAATAGCTTAAATTTGTGGAGAAGAGGTAAATCTATGTAATTTAGCTTACAAAACTGGTCTGAATGGAAGTTAAACTTGTCACTAGAGACATTAGTATCACTAGATACTGTGATTACTACTTCTCAGCAAATATTTACTTGAGGAAATAACATGGAGAGGTTTCCAACTCTATTTATATATCTAAATGGTAGAAATCCCTCTGCTGAGATCTCTTCTGTTCAAGTAGAAGAAACATGAAAGGAAACAAGGGTCACAGAAAAGAAGTATTTGATAATTATCATACAATAAAATATGGAATATGAATAGAGATCAAGCACATACTGTGAACCATAGTCATTATTATCATAAACTTTTATGCTGAGTCTTGCTCTTTATTATGGCCTCACCATATAAAATACAGATCAGCTTCAATTAGAGTAATTTTAAAAACAGGTGGTCATCTTTCAAATTAGTTTCTCAACTACAAGGATAAATATTAAATTTAAAATATTAATGTTATGTATATACTATTATACCAAACTGTCCCTAAAATAGTTAAGATGGGTAGTAGTGAAAGCAAGTCAAGGAAGGCCTGTGCTCAAGGTGGAAAGTGGTAAGGTTTGTGGTGATCTGAACATGTGGAGATGTTTGTTCCATACTGGTGGAAACATCTGTGCCTTTGACAGGTGAGCATGGCCCACGCCTTGTGAAACTCCTTTGTGCTCAAGGACTCCAGCTGGTGTTCGTGGTCTTTACAAGATCTCTCCTCTCAAGTGGAAGGACAGAGGGACTCCTATGGCACAGGGATATATTGCAATTTGCGGTATGTCCACATTGACAGGGGGCTGAAGGGAAGCAGTATGACTGCAGCTCATGGCCCCTCTCCAGTGTGGGAACCCCAGCAAGCACCGTCACCTCCACACACTGAGCATGTGTCCTGTGATGTGGTCTTACCTCTTCTGTGAGATAAGTTCTGTCCCACTTCATAATCGGCTTCAGCAATCAGCAAAACCAGAAGACAAATTGGAGAGGCTGCTTAATCTGATTTCCTCTGTCTTTGAACTCATAACCAACTTCTGTAATGCTGGGCATGGATCAGACCAGAACAGTGATTTAATTGCAGCCCCAGACTGTAACATTTAGATCCCAAATTAGAAGTGTGTTTAAACTAACTAAAATTAGAAGTTAAACACAACAGGTGTTTAACTCTGCCATGACTGAACTGTCCCAAAGTACTGACCTCGGAAAAGAATGATGTCATCGCAGACAGACAAATATTATTTGCAGCATTCTCATAGATTTTCACCAGTTCCTCCTCTTTTCTCTCCTGTTTTCCTAAATCCTTTGCCTTTTCCAGGATTCCTGGTCGTTTCACTCAAATGAAGGGGATGGAAATTCTGAACGGCTGCTGAGGAACAGTATTGAATTATTATCTTACATTTGATCAATGTCTGCCAAAAAGTTATTTCCTATTTCTCAATCACACCATCTTTCAGAAAGTACAGGCATTTATCCCTGAGGAAATACAAACATATAAATAGTCGACATCTGTAAATATTTTAAAAGAACAAGGATATTCCACAGTAGTGAGGAAAACATGACTGAAAGCTCCTGAAAGCAGTATGCGCAGAATGAATTTAGCTGGTGATTCTGACATTCTGCTGTAAAGTCATCCCATTGTGAGCTGAAGATTAGATAGCCCAGTCTGGGCTGTGTTTATTTTGTTATGTTGGAAAAGATATCTCAGTTGATTAAAATATTTTTTATAGATTAAAGACATTTTTGTCATTTTTAATGACTTACTACTAGTACTTTATAAAAAGTATTCAAGATTATGTTGACATATGCTTTAAAATAAGAAAAGCTTAAGTGGTATTTAATGGATAACTTATTACAAAGAAGGAATTCTCTAGACCTGCTTTACCTTTAATTCACATTGTTTGGATGGAGCACTTTTTCACACGATAAAGCTCTATGTCTGCAACTAGAAAGAGGTGATTCGTGTGGCCAGAGAGCAAATCAAAGTCACGTTACTGCAAACAGGGGAGGGCTCCAATGCTGTTGTACATTCAAGAGAGCTCAGAAATGCTGATCTGTATCATGAACATCACATTCCACAGAAATCACCCCGGGTCCTTGAGGAGTCCAATGGAGCCCCCTGGACATCAGCAATATCACTGTTGTATTCATATCCTCACCGTTGTTGTCATCAATTAGGGGCCAAAAGTGGAATCGTGGTCTCATTGAATGAGGCCCCGTTCCTAGCTCTGAGTGTGTATAGTCTAAACGGAGAGGAGAGATAGAGAGAGCTTCTCAGTGGGTTCCTCCTCTCAGAGTTGTTTCTCCGTGCTAAAAAGCACAATCAACAAAAATGAGCTTGGGAATAAAATCCATAATCCATGTCTTCCTCAACATTAGGTAGATTCCCTTTTGCTTGTCATATGGCCCCATCATTCTTGTATATCTGGCTACATGATGGCCCCAAAATATTCTACATAGTGCTGTTAGGGCTGTTTTGGGAAGTGGCAGTTGTGAGCTCTAACTCCTCAGTCTAAGTCATCCACAGACTATCTCCTAAGCTTCTGTGCAAGGACATAATTTTGCGATGGAAATTCTCAAGGAGGGATTGTATTTGCACTTTTTATAATGTAAGGGCTACAGCTGTTGGTGATTCTTATGTTTTTATTATTTTTGTATGAATATGATGTACATCGATGGCTGGAGTGTCATCATGATGTGCCTCCTAATATGAGGATATTCAGCAACCTGTTCTGTGATTCTATGGACATCTATTACACCCCTTATACTGGCACTCTCCTTGATACAGATCTCTGGAGTTGTTGATTCCTCTCTTGCAAACCAGCAAAGCCAAATGTGGTTAATTAATAGCAATGCAAAAGCTGGCAGTGGTGACAACTACCTTTCTTTGGCCTGGCCAAAATTGAGCTTGTGCACATTAGGCATTCATTAAATGCTGAACTGGGTCTCCAGAGCTTAGAAAAATAACTAGCTGCTTAAATTTCTAAACCGAGTGACTTCCACACAAGCCTTAGTACCTCAGTGCAGGAACCCAGGCACTCTGCAATTTGCTTGTAGCTACCAAATAAATATAGGGGGTTTGTATGAAGGGAGGGGTGAATATGAATCATTACCTTGGACTAAGGCAGCTAGACTCAGACTCAGCTCAATTTTATGTACCAGAATGAGCTCTCAGGATCTCACACTGAATGTTGTAGACAAGATAGCACTGGAAAACCACAGTGGAGTGGGACTGAACTACAGCTTTAAACACGAAGAATACTTAAACACCCAAATCAAAACATTTTTCTAACATTTCAGTTCTAGGTCTGCCTGCAAAATAAAAAGGTGGTGTTTGCCAGACTTAGTTTAGATGAAACCTAGCTGAGAGGAATCTCAGCTGGTCTGCCATTTGGGATTTGAGCCTCACAACTGAATACGTCATACTGCAATGCAGCAACTTTAAGTCAAAGCCGTTTCACAGGAACAATGCCCAGTTAAACTTAAAAGCAAACAAAAAAAGAAAACCAATAAAACTCTCATCTTTTAGTACACACTGAACACTCAATTCTAAGAGAAACCAAGAAAGTGAAAGAGCTACTTTTTACTCTTAGGCGTATTTTCATTAATGTTTAGGGGTTCCTCCAAATTCATGGAGGTAATAGAAATATGCCTGAAAACAATTGTTCATGAGTTTTCACTGCCACTGAATACCCTGATCCTAGTATCCCCAGATCCTAGTATCAGTCATAAAACAGCACTAGGAGTTCAGGGTCTTTGTCAACTTTTTCTCTTGATACTTGCTTTCCCTTTTATCAGATCGTTGCTCCATGAAGCTGGTAGTCTTAAGCCTTGAGTTTGTCCGTTGGTTCATTTTAAATACCAGAGACTGGAAGACTGTGCAGAGAACAATGACTTCAACTGTAGCTGGTCAAAATCATGTTCAAAATAGTAAATTTAGGATTGGTAGGTTTTTGTGTGTTCTGTTGCCAAGCTGCTAAATACTACATTATCTAAAAAATCTTAAAGTGTACCTGAATCTCACTCTGTCCTTATCTCAGCCCTAGCCACAGAATGTGCCAGAGGTCCAAGCAAGCTCAGTTCTTCCCTGCTGTGATCTTGGGATGGTGGTAAAATGCATAATCTGTGGGATACGATCATGCATAACTCAGTGCACATGCAACCATGTGCAGCTAAAGTTTTACATATGTCTGAGATTTCTCCCTGTCTTCTGTCCACTGAGGATTCCCCCTCTCTGTTTCCATACTCATGGCAACACTGCCTGGGTAGGGAAGGTCGGGGAGGTCAGGAAGGTTTTTCATCTCTGACACCCTCCTGCGTGGATTGTCATGACAGGGTGTCCAACGTGCACATTGACAAGTCTTCTCAACAGTTCACACAGACTACATTGATCCTGTCATCCAGTGAAGCCTGTTTTCCTTTAAAAATCAGCACCAGGTCCTGTCAATTTGCATTACTTCATTACTCACCATGAAGAAGGCTTCTGGCAAGGTGCTTCAACAATCGTTAGATAATGGTTGGGAAGCATAAGTAATCATTTAAAAAGTTATGGGACTTTAATCAGCATGCTGTTTAGGCAGGATTTTTATGTTGCCTGGTAGGTGAGCGTGCATAATGGGGCCTCTTCGGAGGCATTTTTCACAACAGATTACTCAGCATATAGCAAGGGATATAGTCAGTATTAAGGTGTCTGAGCCAAAAGAACTGGGCAGGAATGGGCAAGCTCTACCAATTCATGCAGATAAACTCAGTAAGAAAGGCTTTGTTTGTGGGCAAACTTGCAAGCATTACTCTTGTGTCACGACAGCTTTGCTTGCACGGGAGCACCAGCCCAGAGACACAGTCTGCTGAGAATTACCTGGCACAGAGATGAGTCCAACAGAGCCCTGGAGGGGCACGGGATTTAACAGAAGGCAAGAAAGGAGTTGCATTGTGCTCCGATGTATTAAAAGTCAGACAGACTATGCCATGTTGCAAACAATAAGGCTTACCTCTGTAAAAAAAAGTTAAAATTGCTCTCCTTCCCGTCTGATGGATAAAGAAACTGAAGCAGAGATGTTTGAATTGCTGTTAGGTCCTAGCACTGGTTTAGCAAAACAGAATTTAGATTCATCTCCTCAAAACAGCTGAAAGACTCAAATATTTATTTAATCTATCTTTTTAACCCATGGGTTAAACAGTCTTAAAACAATAGACTTGAATAAAGTCAATTAAACTGGATTAAAAAACCCACATAAAATTCATCCCATAGGGTGGGCAGAACACTGTGTTAGAATGAGACAAAGTGCTAAAGGATGAAGATCTGGATTTACCTCTCCAAAGGCCTGTCTTAAACCATAGCAGTCCTTGGGTCTTTTATTGACAAAAGAATGCAACCCTAGCAGATCTTTTTGGTACCTGAATAACATTATATATATATGACATCTCGCAGTTACTTTTTAAAAAAGATTTCAGATTCTGAGTCATAGGCAAGCTATTGACAATTTTACGTTGAGAAGTTTATTTTTCCTTGCTTACAGCACATCAGTCTCCTTCCCTGCTCTTCGGTTACTCAGCTGTTCCTCACACATCCACGGGAAGGTCTGAGCCTGCCTGTTGGCATCTCTCTGAAGAATGTCCTGAATGTACCTTGCTGTCAACACAGATTTCAGGACAAAGAAGGGAGATTTTTAAAAATGTAAACTGGAGCATTGTGCCTAACCCTGTTGAACTGTTAGTGTGAGCAAGGCACACTACTGCCCTTTGTGCTTTTAAAAATCATCCTGAGAGTTATTTATCAGATTAAGGTTTTAACATGAATAGTTTGACTCTTGCCACATTCTGTCCATTCAAATCACCAGGAAGGAGGAAGAGCTTGAGTTTTGTACTTGGATTATCCTCAAGAAATGTTCATGGTTAAAAAAAAATACTTAAGGAATCTGTGTTAAAATCTACATCCAGCACTATGCAAATATTTGCATACCATTAACTTAACTCAACATAAATCAGGGTTCTTGTCAATGAATTGTTTGATTAATCAGTGGCTTAATTTGTGCATCAGAGCAAAAGAAAGAAAAACAACCCAAAACAGCTGTGTGGTTGATTTTTGTTTTCCTCCAGAGCAGTCCAAAGTATTGTATAAATCACTAACTTCTGTTGTGGTTATCTTCCACAAAAGATAAAGAGGGAGGCCAGAAGCTTGCTTTTCCACAGTCCTCACTTGAACAGTGGTAGATCCAGGACTGTGAAAATGCTGGTACAAGCCTGGAAAGGCCCAGGGATATTGAATGTTGGGCCACTGGTTTACACAAGTTAGATCAGGTTGGGTGTTTCGGCCCAGAGTACCTACAAAATATGAGACTTTTTGACAGTTTTGAAATGGTCTCCAACTTTTGAGCTTTTTGACAGGATAAGCTTTGCTTTACAGGTAGGGTCACCATTCAGAACATAAAGATAATCAGAATGACTATATTTGTTCAAATTAAAGTTACATGTAGTCAAGGATGATGTTCTTGTGGCCAGTAGCAGATGCTCTAACTGCAAGACAAACACACAGTGCATCAAGTAGTCGATGCTAATCAGTAAATGGACACTTAATCTCTGTTGAGACCCTGATGCTTGCTGACTCCCAGCATATTCAGTGGATGGCTCACTTTGGTTTGACTGTGTCCCTGCTCTGTCTCATCCTGCAAACACCAGCCCTTACTTACTTAGCACACTATTTAAGGGCATTCTGAGTTGGGCTATGACACCTCTACTTGCAAAGCAGGTTGGAAACATCTGACCAGGATGTGCCCTCCTGCTCCTTGGCAGCAAAGGCAGAAGATAGCCACACGATGTGGATGCTCTGCAAGGCTGATACAGCTGAGGTAAGCAGGATTATCTGTTTCATATTAGGACTGACTTTACCCTCTACGCCACACATGGATGCTTGTCTACTCTCCATTACATGCATTTAATGGAGCAGATAAAATAACAGCATTATAGTTATTAAAATTGTGTGTAACCTCTTGTGCTAGAGTCAGCTCTCCCTGCAGTTGCAGGCTGGTGCAAGAACAATCTTGCTTTAGTGCTACACATGATTCCCCAGTCACATCTGTAATCAGTGGGACATGTGTCACAGCCTGTGTAATGGGAATTTGAGTGTAAGTGATATCCTTTTCCTGTTAGACTGAGTGAACTGAAAGGTCTTGGAAATTTGTCAGGTGATAAGAAATTGAGAAATAAAGGCTTGGTTTCTAGAGGCATGTGGTGTGGAGGAACAAAGGGGTTTGTGTGAAGTCACTGAAGGAGGCTCAGCAGGTCCTGTGTCTGCCTTTGCCCTGGACTCTGCACAACAAGGAGAAACGCAACATGTCTTGGTTGTGGTGTGAGGTGGGAACAGGAAAAGGTGGTGAAACACCCCTCCTACTCAGGAATACACTCAGGAGTGCTCACCATGTTTTGGTGGGGGTTGCAGAAATAGGGGCTATGGCAGGAAACCCTTTGGGATACACACCAAGAAATCAGAGCCTGGAACTGAGACTGTGGTCATCTCTTTGATTGCACCATGCACTCAAGCAATGAGAGAAGTGAAACCTCTTCAAGGAGAAATGCACTTAGCATCTTTTTAAAAAATACCATTCAGAAATACCATCAGCAACTCAGAGGTTGATTTCACTTTTTAAATATCTTTCCTCTCTGCTGTCTCGTCTCTGCTTTCTTTTGCTTTGCCAGCAGTGTTTCCTACTGAAAGACTTCCAGTGTTTGGACAGTTTCACATCTATGCTGACAAACCCCAGAGACCTGTGGTGTGAAGGAGGCGTATATAAAATGCTGTGTAGCAAGTTGACAGCCAGGGGTTTCGGTTGCTTAAAAAGCTCTTCAGAACTGAAGCGTTGACTGTCCTTTGCCAGACACTAGTCAGTTTTAAAATAGTGGCTACACAGCAGGAGTTTTGGTAGAAACATCACTGCATTAAAACTGAGGCAGACCAGAAGAAAAAAGGTGGAAAACCACAAAGTTCCAGGCAGATGTAAAATAAAATACAAATTATTGTTGTTGGAGATTCAGTGTGACCAATATAAAAAGGTAACACTATCATGGAGATCTGATACGACGTGTTTGGGATAACGCAAGTTTTAATGTTTGATAAGCACTGAAGTGGCAGGCCAGTCAGAGATGAGGGAAGAGACTTATATTTGTATGAGCATCCCTGGAAGTCTTCTGGAAATTTCTAGGATGATGTTTTAATGGGCCATGAGTATCCAAATTGCTAAGGTAGTGCTGAAAACTTCAACCCTATATAATGCTGGACATATTACACATGGAAAAGCAGCAAGTGTATTTGCCTGCAGCAGAATCAGAGATTCTTTGAGGAGCAGAAACCTTCATTCTAGCCTTGAAGCTTTCCACACTCTGGTGAGTTTGTCAAAGCTATATGTTTAAATTTAAGATTTGGAATAATTAAATGTAGGACAGAATGTTTCAAAAAATTGTAAGTATCTTTTGGCAATGCAAGTCAGAGGTTTTGAACTATAACCCAATAAATACTGAAGATAACAGCAAGAAAATAGAATAGATAGCCTTTTGCATATTGTTGAAAAATATGGATAAATATGCAGGTAGCAAGGTTTGTACAAAAGCTCAGACAGCCACTACTTTCCAGGTGCTGTCCTTGACGACAGTGATGGGGTCCCAAAGGAAGAAGCAGCGTTCCTAGACATACTGGAGGACTGTTTCCTTACAAGGTTTGTTTAGCAATCAACAAGAACAGACACTGTTTTCACTGTGTCCTAGGAAGTGAGCCAGGTATAATAAATAAGTAAGGAGTTGGTAAACATCCAGAGTCTCCTGTTCACAGTATCATCAGAAAAACTCCTGGGGATATGTGCAGAAGTCAGCAGCACAGAAATATTGACAATGTGGGAACAAAGAATGAGGTAAAGAAAGTTGACTGATATTGCCAGAAGAAACATCTTGTAAAAGTGGAAGACATAAAAGAGAAAGTTAGAAGTTATGTCATTTCAACAAATAAAAGCAGTGTTACTTTTTACATGCAACATAAGGAGCAAATTCTAAACAAATTTGTAAAGAAAAATATCAATTTTATGCAGGCAAGTTTTGACTTGTTTACAAGCATTAGATAAATATGGCTACACATCCAGAAATCAAATATAGGCTTGGGGCAAGTGTACATCTACAGCCCCTCCCCAATATAATGACTAATGACAAGGTCAGCAGTTGAATTTGCACTAATCTGTATGTATCATAAAAGAACAGATATCCCTTTGCCTCTGTTGTGAGAAAATAATTGGATTTTTTCACTAACTGAAGCAACTGCTGATATCTTCCTTGTCTTGATACACCTGACGTCTTTTTCCAAGTCCTTTGAAACTGTTGGAGTCTTTGCTTTGTCATGGCTATGGGGTAATCCTGCAGTATGGAAGAAAGAGGTCCCTTTTTCCATATTCAGGCTTGTTCCATCCTATTTGATGCTCCTTTTCTCCTGACTGGAATGGGGTAGGTAGCTGTATTCATTTAATCTCTTCCAGTCTACTAGTGAACAGCCCTATCATGTTATTCTTTACCTGCTTTCCCTCTAAATGAATTTCTCATCATATGCATGTCAAACAGAAGCATTCCTTGCTCCTACTCATCTTGTTTGTCTTTCTTTGAACTGCCTTGTTTCTGCTGTGAATCAGTTGTGAGACAAAGAGATTTATCTCATCTAACTTTAAATATGTAGAAGTTAATCTAGTCTGATTTAATCCTGGCAAATTCTCTGACTAGTCTATGGAGAAAAACAAGCACCTCAAGAGGGCAACTTTTTCATATCTCTTTCAGAAAGATTAGACATCTTTCTTTGGTTCAGATATATTGAATACTTAGCACTGCTGTAGATGTCTAAAGGCAAATGTTAGGTCTTTAAATACCTGAAGGCAAAGGTGGACTTAAGACTTTCTCCTGATGAAGAAGCCACTCTGGTCTCTCTATATGGTCAAAGGAGATCTAGCAAGCGATGTCTGTGGAAGTTTCGGTGCAACTTCTCCTCCTAAAGCAAAATAGACCAGATGAACCATGTCCAGACCTCTAGCATGGACACATGTTTAGGATCACCCACAGCAACTGATGAACCCATTGCCACTGATGAGGAGCTCTGATACAACAGTAATGGATTACTCTAAGAAATTATTGTATGAGGGAGAGCATTTATCTGGCAGACCAGAGCCATCAGATCTCCAATGGAGCTTGCCAGAAAATATGAAGGATTCATTGTACACCTTCAAGCAGTTCTATTTTCTTGTGTTAAGTTCTTGAGCCGTTCTCTACCCTTTCTTGTATTTTGTTTGCTGTGGTTTTGACCCCACTATCTACTGATATTTTATACTGAAAAATTCAATATGCCAACCAGATCTGTTTCCTGAGCGATTGCCATTAATTCAAAATCACACAAAATGTGACTATGACTGCACCTAGTAGCCTGAAAAAAAATGCATGGCCTGGGGCAGATTTGCAGTATATTTGGCACCCTTAGAGCAAAAAACACAGCACTTTTACCATCTTTAATTGAAGGTAAGCTATTCTTTGTAGAAGCATGTATTGTACAAGGAATGGGGAATACCATGAGTACCAGTAATACCTTGCATAATAGTAAAAAGTTAAAAGGGAACTTGTTTTTAAGGACTCCCATAGCAATAGTCTCTGCGTCACATGAGCAATCCCCTCAGCCATCTGAAAACAAACCACGTTTAATTGACTGGATAAGCAGATCACATACGTTAAAGCTAGGAATGCCCCTTCAACTGAAACTTTGAACTGTAGCTTGCACACCCTTTGGCAACGCATTTACACAGAAATGTGTACATCCCTTGGCTATAACAGTAATTTTGGCTGCAACAGTAACATGTACACCCTTTGGCAAAGCTCCTGCATAGAGGAGGAGAAAACGTTTTTTGAGAAGTGGAGCGTTTCCCGGTTAAACTCTGGCTGTACAACATACTTACTTTATTATTGCAAGCGTATCTTTGAAAATATCTCTCATCCGAGTGAAAATATCTTTCATCATAGAGTGAAAAAGTACTTTGCACCATGCACACCATCAGCAAAGAGAAAAGGGGCAGTTTAGGCTTCTTTTGGGTTGCAAATCACATTCTGTTCTCACCTATGCCAATGGTGATCTACAACAAGTTCACCGAATCCACAGGAGTTACTAAATGCTTCCACATCATCAAGCAAGATCAGAATTGGACCATTAGATCACATTTATGTACAGGTACAAATTTCACTCTAAAACGGAGCATTTACTTAACTGACCTACAGAAATTCTTTGCTTGACTCTTCTTTCATCTAAGCAAATTAAAATAATACCAGGAAAGCTTCCATGCAGCAAGTAAGCAAACACTGAAGTAAAATCCTCAGAAGCACAGAAACTTCTGTGTAT
The DNA here is from genome assembly GCF_000690535.1 of Cariama cristata. Taxonomy (NCBI): domain Eukaryota; kingdom Metazoa; phylum Chordata; class Aves; order Cariamiformes; family Cariamidae; genus Cariama; species Cariama cristata. The sequence continues at coordinate 67,676 of NW_009613395.1, forward strand.
GCTTTCATGAGCATAAATAATATTCACTACATACCTTTTGGAAGAAGAGCCATTAAACTTGTGACAAGTCATGCTAAAATCTGTTGGAAATGTGTGTCTATGTACATGGGTGTAAACAGTCTTTCATTAAAAAGTGTGTACATTGTAGCAGTGAGCCAGCCAATGAAATAAGCCAAGGGGCAGACTCTAATTTGGCTCAGCAGTCATGAATGAAGATGAGCCAAGGAGGAGCAAAGGACATTGCAAGCAATCTGGCACAGGTTCCTGGCAGTAAGTGATCACTTCAGGTATTTTTCTTTCAAGGTGTGTATGGGCACATCCAGTGACTCACCTGTATTTATATACAGAGCTCCAAGACGGACCCATGCCTTGGCCCTGAGCTGTACCTAGTCCCATGTTTATAGCCTTTCTTATGTCAGTAAATAGAAAGCAAGCAGGAGAGCTGCCTGTTAAATTGTCATCTGGTAAAAGTGATGATTTTTTCAGCTGGTTGAAAGCCTGTAGCATTGGATCTGAGTGATGCAGAATAACTGAGGTGGGCAGAGAGCCACCAGCCAACAGGAGGAGGAAGCAGTTGTCCACCTGTCCTTACAACATCCTTGCTCCACAAAACCTGCAATGCCTTCACTCCTCTCTTTGTCACTGCTTTATCAGTCAAGGATATATATTCCTGTCATTAGTCATCCATAGTGAGAGCTCAGAGACCTCAATGAATTATCAGTCTATTTTCTCTGTGAATAGCCATGAACTTAAGCATTGTTGTCTCTCCTGTGTCTTCTGCACAACGTGGCAGACCCACTGAAGTTACTGGGATTCCAATATATTAAATATACTCTGTTCTTCATATTCCATTCCCCACCAGGACTTCCCTATCATTCCCTTTCCTAGACTCCCTTTCAATGTAAACCTATAGACCTTCAACTGATATTGTAAAACTTACACTCTGCCTAAATTTTCTCAAGGAGAGATATGGTGAGCCACTATTTTTAATTCCTGCTTTTTTTTTGAGACATATTTGACTGTCATTTTCTTTTGTCATTGCTAAAGGAGAACTGAGCTGGCTGAACATGATGACAAGTAGAATTGTAAAAGCCTAAGCAAAGGTATAGATTTGCGATAAGCCTTACTCAGCATGCAGTTGAAAAGAAAGTTTTAAAGTAAAGGAGTGATAAAGGTTAGGCTACATTGCAGGCCCTGAAGCCAGGATACCTTTGGGTTCTCATCGAGGCATCCTGGAAACTCTTCAGTTCTACATGTTGTTTTAAAATTAGTGTATCTAAATGACCCACACAATCTACATCTACAGGAATTTTTCATCACCTGGGGGAACAAAGGTAAAATACCAAATAGATTCATGGAGCAAAACAAGGTTAACAAGAACTGAAGATCACTTTTCCCACTGAAATTAAAGAAAATCAGGAGGAACAAAAAACCTACCAGCCACCTGATAGTTTCTGTGGCCTGGGCACTGTTCCCTCCAAAACCCCAAAAATGGAACTCAGTGCTTTCATTCATGAAATATGAAGAAATCAAGTGCTTTGGAAAGAAATATTTTGTGATCAGCCTGTATGTCTGTCAGTCCTCAATTAAGACTTCAAATCCATTGTCTAGTTTCCATGCAAAGGACCACCAGGCTGGACAGGAGCTACAAAGCAATAGTCACTTTCGATGAGTGGATCACGTACTGGGAAAAGGTATTTTAAGCTCAGAAATGCACCTACTAGAAGACCAAATGTTCCTTCTCATGTTGTCTTTTGTAGTCCTATCAAGGACCATTCAACTACCTGACTTGCAGTCTTTATGCAACTGACAGTAGATACCTACTTGTACAGAAGACTATAAGCAATGCCCACAAACACAGGGTTATCACCAGAAGCAGGTTATGCTATAGACTCAGCTTGAAAACAGTGCCTAACTAATGATGCTTGCAAAAAGTTTGAATGAGGATAATGAGGTAGTTCTGCAACACATGTTTATAGGTGCTTCCTCTGTAGCTTGAAAAGCAACTTGAGATAAAACACAAGGATGTCTGCTTGAAAAGGAAACAAATTGGCTTATTGACGTTGCTTTCCTGGCACTGTTAACAGGCTGAATATATTTCAAAAAAAAAAGCAGGAATAAAAAAAAAAAAAGAAGAGGGGTTTTTTTGCTTTACATCTAAAAATCACAGCAAAAACTGTGATACATGGCTACATCTACATAGAGAAACATTATGAATATTTATTTCTGTTTTATTTTAACTGGATATTCCCTAAAGATAAAAATGCTTTTGTTTATGGTGAAAATCTAATTATTCAAAGTTGTTAGTCTATTCTCCTTCAGTTTTTCAAAGCTGAGATGCACCACACTCTGCAAGAATATGTTTCTAACATTGTAGCTGACTAACTTGAAGATATGTGCCTACGGTGTAAACATCTATGGTTGGGTAGAAGACTTTCACTCTTAGTGCTTTCTGAAAAAAAAATTCAGCATGAAAAATTTAGTTGAAAATCTACTTTTGATTCCAAAGCAGCTTTGATACAAAATTTTAATAAGCCTTGAAAAAGATTCTCCTTGCAGCAGGAGAATGCATCTTTGAATACCCGAACATGATATCGAGCCTACTCTGCATAAAACATTTACCTTTACAGTTGACCGAGAAGTTTTCCTTCATCTGGGCATCAGACTGAACCTGGTTTTCGTCAGCTTTGCTGGGAATTAACTCCACCACGAATTCCCCGTTAACATATTATTGCACAGTAGCTTTAAAATACATGGGTTTCTCCTAATTCTTTCACATAGTCTGACAATAAAACAAAAGGCTTAGAAAATGGCATCCGAGTGGCTGAGAGAAGACAGATTCAAGAAGATCTATGTCACATCTTACTTGAACTTTACAGGGATGCGTGTTTTATTTGTTTACTTAAGTACAATTGCTTGTGGAAATCAGAATGAATGTCCATACACACAACACACCTGAGCATAGCAGTGTATTCTGGGGTCACAGTTTAGAAAATTCAAACTCACAGACAATGCCAGGACAAAGTTGCTTTTGTCTTTTTACAACTCTTCTATGAATATTCCTGTATCTATTGAAAGAAGTGATTTTTATACCCCTCAGTGAAGATAGGTCAGTATTTTCTTTTAAACTATACAGTTTTACATCCAAAATCAGTAATTACTGTGAGTAGAAACATACCATAGAATCATAGAATCATTTAGGTTAGAAAACACCTTTAAGATCATAGAGTCCAACTGTAAATAACACCTAAGAATCAGGTACTTATCTTAAAGTCTAATCTGAGGCTTACTGAATATTTTATTTTAAAATAGCTTCATTTGACAATGACTTCTTAGAGTTTGATCTCATTTCTTTTGCCAGGTTGATGACAGTAGCGTGGCTATATATTGGATTGTTGAACATTGCAATGCCAAAATCCCGTCTTTAGTCAGGGCTTCAGCCCTCACCTGTGAAAGAACACAATGGGCAGATACGTAGACAAAAAGTTCAGACAGGTTTTGAAAAGGAAGTAATGTAATTTCTTTCTATGAATGATATTAGTCTAGAAATGGCCCATTGAAAGGTCAGATATATTCGCTTCTCATTCTTGAAATGTATGTTATGTCTAAAAAAAACCCTGAATACCCACAAATACTGAAAGAGAGAAATCACCTCTGAACTTAACAGCATTCAACAGATGTCATTTCAGTTCAATGCAATATAAAATAGCTTTTTTCATGCATTATCATAATATTTAAATAGGTGCTACTGTTGTTATAAATCTATCTTAATCATGAAATCAAAGTTCCTTTTGCATATACAAGAGATCTTGAAAACTTCCTGAAAGTTTGCCAGATCTTTTCCAAAATATGTAGTCTTTGGAGAGGTGATTCTCAGAGCATACTAGTGACTTGAAAACCCAAATATACTTTCTATATCTCAGTGCAGCAGACAGAAAAATATCCATCCAAGGATCTCTCACAGACCTGAGATAACTCTGTGTCAGTTACAGGTAGGTGTTATATTCCTTAGTATGCCATCTGTCAAGTGATAGACATTGGCAAAGATTGTTTCTTTATTCAGCTTTTCTTCTCTCAAGAAGCTAGTTTCAAATTTTTCCTCAGTATTTACAGGAGACAAATGAGCTGCTGTGGATTTATGCTTTGGTTTACACTGTTAGAGCTTTCTCACCTTTTTACTTCAGTCTCAGTCACTAGTGGTGGCCATATCTTGCCAGGTTGGGGATGATAGATCTGATAGAGTGCAGCATCTCTGAAATACAATATGTGAAGAAGTACCAATTTAATAGATGACAACGCTACGGTGCTATGTCAAGCCTTGTAAGATTTCACTGTGGACAATGTTCAGGTTGAAAGTCTTTCAATGATTGAAATGAGCCAGCGAAAATTTCACGATTTGCAATCCTTGCAGTCTGGGCTCTTAGTATTGCATTAAAACATTACCATATGCAGAAACATATAGTGGCTTATATAGTCTGTTATGTCATGGCTCAGTATTTACCATGAAAAAGCACCTTGTGACAGTGCAGAACTTCCACTCTAGTGCAAAATTTCTTCTGTCTGAAAAGTCTGTTTTAAGCAGGTTGCCTGAAATGATCAGGCTCTGTTGTGTACCTGCAGCGGGTTATATTTGAACAGATTTGTATGGCCAAGACGAGCTAAGACTTTGTCCCTGACCTCCAGTCTCTATCAGACAGTAACAGAATGGATCTCATCACTGCGTGTGCAAGCAAATGAGGGCACAATTAACTGAAGGTAACACCCTGCTTATATTGTAAGACTAAGGCCTTATGCGTTGTGGGGTTCTTCTGCCCATGGTACTTGATCGTAAAAAATGTTGATCAGCAGTGTACTTCTAGAAATGTCTAGCATATATTTGCAAAAAGAATCTGCCAAGAAGTTGATTCTGCCAAATATCTGTAGATTGTTACCGAGAGTCCAAGGGGGCATCTCAGAACCAGCACCACTGCAGCAGTTGGTAAGACCCACCTGATTCCAAGGATGTAATGTAGGCTGAAAATGTGAGCACACACTTGAGTACTTTCCTGTTTAGGGATGCTTTTTTCAGCTTGACCATTGAAGATCATTATAAAGGCAAGAATCATACAATTTTTGATAAGGAAATGTACTAATCAGAAATATCACCAGTGCATTCTTATAACTAACATGATTTAGACTTAAACCCTTTGATGATGTTTGTTACAATACAGAAGGTACTTCTTTACATGATACCGGATATTGCAGGGCTTGATTGCTGTGGCTGAGGGCTTAAGGCATTTTGTAATGAAAGAGTTATGATTTCAAAAATCCCCCAAATTATAAACAGAGTATCCTGGCTCCTGTTTTGCCTTTGAAGGGAAAAAAATTATTTTGCTTACATAAGCCACTAGGAATAACTCCCCTGTCAGACTTCGTCTGTACTCATATTCACCTGTGGCTACGTGGTCTCCTTTTCATATTCATCTGTGTTTGTAAGATCTCTTTTTACATTGTGCCTTTACATGTGATATCATCTCTGGCAACAGCACTGTGCTCAGGAGCACTGTGCTGTCCCCAGAGTCTACCCAACCTCTCCAGGAGGTGTGTCTTCAGGGGCCAAGTTCATACAGCTCCATGAGACTCATAAGCTACTCTTTTAGTCTTCCCAACTGAGAATAGGAAAAACAGTCTCTCTTCTTCGGAGCCAGGAAGAAGTCCAGCAGCAGAATGGAGTCCTTCATTTCCTTCACTGTCCCTATCAGGTCAATATAAAAGATTAAAAGATGCAGTTTTTCCAGTGTCTTATTTACCCTTAGACTCTTCCTTCTGCTCTCCCCTCACTTTTTTTTACTGTTTTCTTTTCTAGTGATTAATTTGCGATTGAAAGGGAAAACTTTGTGGCTTACGTGCCTATGGATGACTTCTGATCTGATTGATCATGTAGTTTTAGTGCAATTGGGAAGTCGCTTGAGTTGGGAAGTTGGGAACAGCCTGACTTCTTCAGGAGATCTACAAGGCTGAAGCCCTCAAGTAAAAACAAACGGTGTGTCCTATGGAGCCCATATTCCCACCTGAATCCTACACTGTCTGTGAGGTTTTGAGTCCCATGGGCCAGTCCATCTCTGAAATGAAACACTAGTATTTGCCACCCTTGTCTGGATCCAGGCTACTTTCTCTAATCCCTCTTTATTAAGAAGTGACACCAAAATAATCAGCTGATTGACAGCTACCAAAGAGAATGATGATGCATCAGCCAAGACACACTGTATTTTAAAATTCTTATTAGTTTAACTGGCTTCCATTATATATACTCATAAGATGACTGTCCCGCTTTGACTGTCTCTTTGTCTGGTCATGCAATTAGAAAAATGAGTTCGGTTCTGGGCACATAACACTGACAGGAGGGAGGGAGGAGCAGAAGAGCATTTCAGGGGAAAGAACACATATGATTAAGCACTGGAATGATTGATTTATGATGAAAGATTAAAAGAACTGAATATGTACAGCTAAAGGGAGACATGCTGAGTACCTATGAGTAAGTGGAGGGTGTAAGCACCAGGGAAAAAGAAGAGGTGGTTACAGGGGCCTGTGAAGGAACATGAAAGAAAATCTGGAGCAAAGGATATGCTGGTGTCTATCAGGAAAAATTCAAGAGGGAGTGACCACTAGGTGAGATTGCAAAATCATTACTGCGGTATATTTTGGGACAGCGACACTCTCAGAGAATATTTCTAATCTTTGGTGTGGACTTGTTTGAAAGCTTGACCAAAAAGGCTTCCCACTTATGAAGAAAGGAAAAAGAAAACAAAGCATCTTTCCTATGATTCAAAAGAAACTGAAAATTTGCTACTGTGAAAAAACTGTGGTTGAAAGATGACACAGATTAATCCCATCTCCATTGCTCTTGCAGAAGCTCTCATAATTCCCTTTCTATAAAAACTCTTTCTTGGGGAGACCTGAGGAAAAGCAGGGCTGAGAAGTCACAAGTTTAGAGCATCTGAAAATAGCTTTTGGCTGACAGATGTGTGCAGCTTTCTTCTGGAAAGAAATTCTTCCCATTTGCCATCTTGTTAGAATTTGAAAATCAAAGTACAGTCTATCCAAAATGTATTTTTGTTGCTGAATGTGTAATATATGCATCTGATAAAGGATGAAGAGCTGGTAGATGTGACGAGTTGCTCACCTGCTGAGCTCTAGAGGGCCTCCTCTTTTCCTTTATTAAAACAAAATAATCCAGGAAATTAATAACTCTGTAAACAGACTTCAGTGCTACATACTTTCATATGCCAAAAGGTACTGGACTCAGAATTAAGGTTAAAAATGAACTTACATGAGCCCAGGAGTCAATAGCCAAAAAGGGTATATGCATTATAAAATACGATAACATATTGTCTCTGAACTAATATTTTTTCTGTATCTTTAGGTACACAGAAATAGTAACTTGTGGTTGGTCTTACTGTTTCCCAGATTAAGGGCAAATAGAGCTAGGGAATGTCCTTTGTCCAAGAGTTACCTAGTAAAACTCTACTTCAACTACAAACTACAGGTGACGTATATAACACGGTAGTGAATAAAACATTTCTGGGAAAACTGTTTACCTAAGTTGCATAGAAAGAAGAGAACTTATCGTGTAAAAACATCTTGCTTTGATATGCTGGAACATGAGGACAATGAAATTAATTCAAATATACAAATATGGGAGGAGGCAAGGTGGGGCTAACAAGTGATACAGAAGTTAATCTACAGTTTTACAAAAAGAAAAAAACGAACAGCACAATGGAAAAATAGATTCAGTGCCATGCATGATGGAGGCAAAGCTTTCTTGTCTATTGCTTAACCTTAATGTTCTTTTAAGGTCACTTTTATATTTCATAATAACCGAAGAGATAAGCTGCACCTACAAAGACAGGTGCAAGCACCGCACTCCTGTGCTTGTACTCTGAGCCGGCTGAACATGAGTGGGTACCAGCCTGAGACTCATGTAACCGCATGGGCAGCAAGGCACTGACTGAATCCAGACTGCCAAATCCCAACCAAGATAGGCACAGATAGGTTACCCAGAGCCATATCGCACCTTACCTCTGCTTTTGTCTTTCTCTAAAGTGACCCTTCAAAGGTACTGAGGGAATACCACTAGCTGTGAGTGTACCACATGCTATGGAGAACTTTGTGTCTCCATCCCTCAGTTTCCCCAGTTGTAAATGGAAAATGTTCCTCCTGTTGCACAAGCATCTTGTGAGGCTTTTGTAACTGGTATTTTGGAAGCTGTCAGAAGTCAGAGTGGAGGAAACCTTTCCCAGAGCTGCATGATATCTTTAGCTAAATGTTATAATACACATCCTCTGTGCAGTCTGAGTAACAGCATTGCGACCACATCTTTTTTTGCTTGGAATAAAAGTTGGCAGGAAAAATTGAGAAGCTTATTTACAAAAATGCTCATGCTACTGGGTAAAATGTTCTTCATTCTCATTTTCTCTATAAAAGCAGAAATTCTATTCTCTAAGAAATGAATTCAGAATGACATCATGTGCTGGCAGGAAAACTTATCGGCCTCCCTTCCCACTCTGCACTGGCAGTGGAATTGACGCATCTGTTGGTGTTTTGGTCAAAAGATTTGTCATCCCAGTTATTTGCACAATATAGATGTGTGTTAGCTATGATTTTGGTTTGTGTCTAACAAACAAGTGTACAATTTGGGGTCTGCTGTCAGAATGTAGGATTATGTCAAAGAAAAAAATGGCAAAACCGAATGATCCTCCTTTGTAACAAGAGCACAGTCATGGGGAGATAAGAGACTTGACAGGTGCCAAAGCCAGCAGTGGTGAGACATAGATGTGTTTAACTATGCAGCAGCATCTACCTGACAAGGACTACAATCTTTTCCCAACAGTTAAATAGTCTTTACGTGTCAAGAAGACAATACTGGAAAACGCATGATAGGACACATAAGATATGGACAGCTGCCAGGCCTCTGAACAGCTGTGTGGTGTATAAGAATTACTGCAGCTGTATTTAAACTAGAAATTATATATCTTTTTTTTTATTATTATTTAGTGTGTTCAGGCTTTTTACTTATCCGAAAGGAAACATTAGCAATTATGAAATGTTTATTTCCCCACAAGACCTGCTGTTTTTGTTTCTGCTGTCTGTGAGCTCTGATGTTCAGGAGACATCACTGCTCATCCTTAAGAATCTATATGTAGAACAGGGGGTATATTTTCTTTACATGCTTTGGTTAGTGGGAGCAAGGCGTTCAAACCAAGCTTTACCTCACTTTAGGAGCAACTTGAAAAGGAATCAGGTCTCTCCTGGTGTTTTGGAAACACTGGGAAAGAATCCGATACCAGTGTGTGTTCAGGATTCTTATGAGGCCAAGAACTTCAAGGCAGATTCCCAGAACATGACTGATCCTATAAGCTTGGTGGGTGTGCAGGAAGTAGAGCACTTCTTCCCCGACTTTGGAGATGCTTTCCTCATGCTTGTGAAAATAGTTTGCTCAGATGAAATGATCACAGCAGAGTTGGGCCAGATGTAGTTTTGCCTGTTTTCCAGCCTCACTTATTTCTTTTCAATATTTGTAAAAAAAAAAAATTAAGCAGTGAATGAAGTCAGGAGGAAATACCTCATCTTGAACTTTCTCTCCCCTTCTCTATAATTCTGCGTAGGTGGAAGAGGAAAGTGGGGAACATGTATGTGAATTGTTTCTAGAGGAGAAGGTGGAACAGCCTCATGAATTACATAAATATTAAATTCCTCAAGGGACAACTTATCTTGTTCTGGCATGTTTGGTTGTTCACTAAGACCAACTGATGAATGGGGTATTAGATGTTTTCCACGATGTGGACATAGAGTTGCTGGTTCCCATGCAAGTTGTCAACTTTATTGCTGCTAGAGCTAAACAGGATAGTAGTAGGTACCTGTGGTTTTGGAATGAAAATTCTTGGGTTCTCTCTACAAAGCCACATCTACGGTGTGTGGTTTGGCTGGAAACCATGGATTCTGATTTGTATGCAACCCTGTGGACACTTCTAATTTAATGTTTGTATGAAAGGCTAACTCTGTGGCCACTTTTAATTAAAAGAGATTTCCGGTAAAGTTAGTAAACAATTTTTGTTACTGGAGGGAGAGTACACAGCCATGCTAAAGAATTTTTGGACAACTGTTGTGAAAATAAATGATATAACATTTGGTAACAATTGCAAAACTGTGTGAAATTTCATAGAGTGTTTTATTGTAAGAAGTAAATTCAAAAAGTTTTCATTTTATATGAGTTCTCAAACTTCCTTTTTCTGTTTTTCATTACTTTCCTGGTTATTAGGGTTTGATCCACTGGAAGGGAGAGAACAGGGGTTAGAGACACTACAGCCCCAGGCTTGCAAGGCAGCACTGTCATTTTCAGGTGTCCCCTTGAATCCACATAAAATTTTGGTGCCGTAGCATCCATGGTGAGGAGATTACAAGTTCACCACCTGCTGCATAGAGAATCACTTTTTTTTTGCTTGTTTTTGAACACAGCTCCTACCAGCTTCCAGGAGGGATGTCATACTCTGGTGCTGGTGCATTTTCCTGCCTGAAATCCTAAACACTTCCTTTGATGAAGGCTGGTCAACAGACAGCTAAACCTAATTCTTCATCAATGATGACTTTATACCTCGCAAATGGAGCATAATACACTTCATTATGATCTAGTAGACATCCATCTGTTCTGAAGAGGGCTAAATGGTCTCAAATGAGGAAGATAAATGGAAGATAAAGTTAGTCTCTGGGTTCACAATTAATAATCGAAAAGTTTTTACAGTCTAAATAAAAAAAAATTCTCTCAATTTGGTCAGCTGTAAGGCAGAGACAGAGCAGAATCATAAGGGAATATTTACTCTGGAATGGCACTATGTTTTCTAGATTAAAAATACTGACATTTTGAATAATGCCTGTGAATAATGCCTAGTGAATCAGGAAGAATGGCAAAAAATCTTGGATATTTACATGAATAGAAAACCTATAAAAGATTAAATTTCAGTGAATAAAATAATTTTCTTTTGATAATTTCAAAGTGCTTTGTTATGGCTCTAATCACTTCTTTTTTTTCCTACTGTAATTAGCTGATCTTAAGGATGTGCAAACAAGTTGCCACAAGTGTTAGGCTACTTAGTAATACTGTGCACCTTTTTACCCATCAGTAAATGTAAGATCATTTACTTCCAAGAGGGGGAATTCAGAAGAGGGATAGGCAACCTCAAATTACCACACATTTATAACCATGTAAAAGTCTCCCCACAGGCAGTTACCACAGATGAGCTAAATTACTGCAAATTCAGACTCTAGCTTACATCATATTAACCGCATTATGTGCCTATCTTTATATTTTGAAACAACACATAACTTCTACCCAGAAGACATCCAGTTCTCATATAGTTATGTTAAACAGAATTGTTTAGACAGCTGGAAACAAACAAAACATCAGTTTTTTGTGAACTTAAGAAATTTGTTGAGTCCACTCCTTTTCTGAAAAAAGTTTCGGCTTCAATCACTTTTTAATTTCCTACTGGTAAATTTTTTCTTTTCCCCCAAGTAATTCTTTATCATCTCAAAGTGATATCTTTTTTTTCCTATTGAAGTTAACAGAAGAATATCCCTTGATTTCTGTCAGGAATTCCTTCCAGCTCCTGAATATTTAGAAGTCATCAATATTTTCTCATTCTTCTTCCTACAAAAACTCATGCTACAGATTTTTAAGGGTTTTTTTCTCTGACTCTAAGGTGTGTGGAATTTAGGAGCCTTCACTAAAAATTCTGCAAGGAACCAACTTACTAAAAATCAGCATAAAACCAGGAATTTGAAGAAATAGGAGAATTCTGATTATTTATGAAAAAAGACTGGCAAGACTTGGACTCCATAAGAGACCTAAGAAGGTGCAGCACTCTTTATACCAAAGAAGTCTAAAACTGGACAAAAATCCCGGTTTCTTGTATCGTTACTGAACCAGATGCTCTTAGAAGATCAGCCACATTCATTTTCCATTGCTCACCTTTCCAGAATGAGCAAAAGAAAAGGTGAAGTAGAGACCAAATCTGTCAACTGTGTGAGTTTAATTAGGGCTGCACGCTATGTCATTTTTGTTCTGTAAGCCGTGTCATCTGCATCTGAATCTTTTAATTTCTTCCTAGTCGTGACCATAGCTTCTGACTGCAAATCCATCCCTCAGAGAATTCCTGTGGGACACTGTCTGCTGGGGCCAAGTCCCTCCACCAGCACATCTAAGGCAGTTCACACCTTGAATTGTTAAGAAATGTTGAGTCATGGGTTTTCAGTCTGCCTCTGAAATGGGTTTTGATTTGCTCACCTGGATCATGTTAGTCTTTACCAGAAGGTAACCTATCGTCTTTATTCAAAATACTGGACAGCAGGCTGGACAGCTACTACTTGGTTCTTATTGTTGGCCCCGTGTTGACTTGACGAAAAATAGGTCTGGACTTCATTCTTCACCAAATTTCTCCCCAATATGCCTAGGTGACTGTGAATTGATTACTTTTATCCCCTCAGTTAAATGCATTCTTGGACAATATTTTCAAGACTCTGATGTATTTGGGAACTCTTCGATTCTAGTGTCCATATTCAGTGTTTATTGTGTGAGCCATCTCCAAAGTTCTTTTCTATTACGTGTTTTTCCACTCCCAGGAGAGCTAATGTACATTTTTTAAACAGCAGACACTAGTCATAGTTCAAGCTGGACAGGAGCTTGGGAGGTCTCTGCTCCAACCCCTAGCTCAGAGCATTCAGACCTCCACAAAACTGTATGAATTCAGAGACTTATAATGAAAGTTATAAAATTCAGGAAACTTTGGGGATTTACTAGCATCTCCATATAGTCATTGCCTGGCTAATGGCATTTTAAAAATAATACAGGCTCATGAATCATAGATAATCTACCTGTGTACTTGCCAATCCATTTGTTACTTTGATTCACTTTAATAACACCCATTTTTGCTCCAGTTTTTGTATTTCACTATTCACCTGCTGTCTCCCTCACATACAGAGAAAGAAAGAAATGAATTAAGTAGAATCAGTCTGTGCAATCAGAGCTGAAGCCCCTGAGCTGAAAAATTACTCATATTTATCTGCTGGCATGTCTCCTCGCAAATCTCCTGCAGCAACATCTCTCAAAGTCTCTACTAATTGAGCCATTTTCTGAATGCTAGCAGTGAATGGGAGTTAGTGAGACAGAGACCAACCAGCATATGAAATTTGTCATTAGTGGGAATGGCAGTTTTCCTAGACGATTTTTGACAAAGGTGTACTGAAAGTGCAGTTGAAGAAGTGTAATTTACTGCAAGCCTGCATTAAGCACTGACCTTCATGCTACTCAGTAGTAAGCCAAGAAGCAAAGATCTTAAAATACAATGGAGGGCTTACATAGAAGTGACTGTAATTAAAAATATATACTGGATTTGGGAAACGCCTGGGTATGTTTTTAATAAAAACATTACTGTGCTGCTGATATTAAGATTTAAACCCCTCAGAAGGAAATCACAGACATACACACGTGGTCTAGTTCTCCAGACAGCTAAAACGACATGCTCCTGCTCTTCTTCCCCTGCATTACGTATGCAGCTGTATTGTCTTTCTTATTTCATTTTTGTAAATAGCTTAATTCTACAACCCCATTTTTTATGGTGTATTAGAACAGAGCAGCAGGTGCTCATGAAAAGTTCTTTGTGTCGTGAAGAGCGCCCATGACATACTAAAAACTTGTGAAGGATCAATGTATGTATAGCAAGGCTGTTTCTCACTTGTGGACAGAGAATCCCTCCCTGCTCTGACAGCTAGAAGGACTCCAGTAATGCCAAATGGCAGCCGGTATCTTTTCTGCTAGAAGAAAAATTGTAGTATTGTAAGGAGGGTGAAAATCAAATTGTACTGAAGAAGAATGTAAAAATCATTCTGCTTGGTTAAAGAAAATGTCTGTTTTGCCCAAAGCTGTGCTTGGTTTCAGTAGCTGGTTGTAGGTGCCTGCAGAAAGGGAATGAGAAGAGCAGTGCCTGTTCCTGAGCTGTACCCTCCCAGCTCTGCTAATCTGCAGTTTAGAGACTTCCTGAGTCAGAGGATTTACCTCTTTCTTGGTGTTTAATGGGCTTGGTTAATTGCCTTTTTTTAAACTGCTTTATGCGTTTTGAACCCAGAAAATCCTGCAGCAGCACGTTCCACAGTGTAACAATTTGGTAAGTGAAAAAAATCCTTCGTTTTCTTTGTTTTGAATCCTCAGGTTACCCATTGCTCTGTGTGTCCATTAATTTCTGTTTTACCAGTAAAGAGGAATAATCATTCTGGTTTACTTTTCCCATGCAAGATGTAGAAAGTTGTGTAAACTTTACAGTTCGACTCAATGATCTTAAAAGTCTTTTCCAACCTAAACGATTCTATGATTCTATGAAACTTTTATTTTTGTTTTTCTTCTTAGTGTAGGCATAAAAGCTCCTACTCAAGCTTATTGGCATGAGTTTTATGGGCAAATATATTTATACACATTCTGACAAGAATATTTTTTTTCTTCAATTATGCCATTATAATTTAGAAGAAGGTAACAAACTTATGGAGGTAAAGTCAGAGGAGAAAGCATCCAGAGTTTACCTGTACTCTCAGCAGCTTTCTGTGCTCATCTGATCCATATCTCTGATCATGGTGCAATTTATCCCACAGTAGCTGCAAGGGATATTTTCCACATCACTTGTAATACTGAAGGAAAAAGCCCTGACTCGTTTTTAAAGGTACTCCACCTTTCTTTTTATGACTATATGTATGTATTCACACAGCTACACACCCCCATAAACTGAAAAAAAAAAAAGGTAATATTTTTTCCTCTTTCATCACAGTTTTGATTGTGATGTGTTCATTTTATGTCCTTGGGTATCAGTTTTGCAATTGAATCTCACAGTGGAGATGATCTTGGATTCTGCAGGTGGATGGATTTGGGACTGATGTGAATAGGACTGGATCCATGTTTTCGTGCTGACACAATGACATCATGAATGTTAGGAGCTTCTATCAGATGTACAGCAGAAACTTTACCTGGTCTGTGAAAGCCTCCTCAGACGTTACCCACTGCAGTTTCCTCCTGACTGGAGCCATCGTTTTCCCCATGCAAACTCCTGTATGGGTGACAGCTCGCCATGCAGTGATGCTGTGTCACTGTACCGTGGAGGATAAGGGGCCCTCAGCCTCAAGAAGGATAGAGTTAAAGCTCTGAAAAAAACTGTGGCATTTTCCAGATAAGCAGCAGCAAGGTTTGCAAGTTCAATGTTTTTGTTCTTTCTGATCCAGTGGAAATGCTGGTGTTTCTTTCAGACTATCCATTCCTTCATTATTTCTTCCTCTTTCAAGGAACAATTTAATATCTGTTTGGAGGTAAAGGAAAGAAAACTGTGATGACCTGAGATGTTTGGAGAGGGTCCTCAGTTTAATTTGCGGTTTTGGTTTGCATTTGATTATTTGCATCAGTCACTGATATATATAGATAACTAACAGTAGGGTTAGAAACCAAACCTGTGGGTTCTCCAAACCCACAGCCGTCAGGGGACAGTTCAAGCTGTCACTTGTTAGCCTCACCGAGAATATTTAGGTTGAATAGAGGTGTGGATCTCAGTTGCTCATCGTTGTCCATACATCTTCCCAACAGCAGGCACTTTGGGTTTTTTCCCCAAGTTCATCCTCTCTAGAGCACCACAAAAATGGGCCCCTGTGACTGCCTCACCCATCTCCAAAAAGCACCACAGGCTGCACTTGTGCCTCCGTAACTTGGGACCTGAGTAGGATCCAGGCTGAAGGTGAGTGCTAGGCTTGTCTTTGCGTGGCAATGGCCAACTGTCTACATCTCCAGGGTTTTTCTGAGGAATAGCTTTTCAGGCTCATCAAATGTATGCATGGCATGAATAGAGATTTTCTGCTTGAAAATTGTTTTTGCAACAGAAGGCATTTACTGTTGGTGCACAGCAGAGAAGCGGGACTTTCTGCTACCCCATGCGCTGCATAGAAAGCTTGATATTGCAGATTGAATTTTTGCTGGTGAGAGCTACATTCTTTGCTAATACATTACATAAGAGCCCACATTCTGCCCTCATTCTCATTTCACTTGGGCAAAAACCTTATCAGCTGCACTGATGGTTGGATACTTTCTCTAGAGATCAAAACCAAGACTAGCAGGCATTTTGTTGTTCAGGCTACATATATAACATGACTTTAAAGGGCTTGGTACATTTAAAAGAGGATAAATGAGTTAAGGACTGTATTATTAGCCCATATTCAGTGGACTATACTTGTCAAAATTGGTTGAATACCCAAATTAAGTTGAAGTTAATCCCTGCACGAGCCTATAAAAACCTGTTCCCAACAAGCCTTCATAATAAATTCTTTGAGCCAGGAAATATGAATTAAATTGTTTTAAAGCAATAATGTTTAGGTAAGTAAAAAAAAGTTTCCTACTGAGCGATATTTTATGAACAAAATTAAATATTATAAAACCATATTATTAAATTCTGTCAAAAAGGTATTAATCTTGTTACTCTGGCATTGGTACCTCAGTTCTCCATAATTATGGCTTAAGACTTAAAGCAAAAATACAGTGTGGAAGGTGTTTTTCAAAGTTCCAGAAAAAGAAAATAAAACTTGAATGTATAAACCTTTAGACTTGCAATATGTCATTCTATTACTATTATTACTAACATATTAAGTGCTGACTTTATGATCCGCATTGTATAAAGCTCAGTATGAATACAATCCCTACACAAATGAATTTACAAAATGTGGGATCAACCCAAAAGAAGACACATGTGGTAATTTAAGATGGTACAACACAGGGATATCTGTGTGTGCTGAGATTAAAGAAAACTCGTCCATTAATTTCTGTAACTTGTATGTGGCTGCTCTTGATCCCACTGTAAGAAAAAAAATTAATAAACACCTTTTAGGTGGGCAAGTCTAAAATAGCCATGTCCTCTAGTAAACAAAGATAGCTAGCTTGTTCCGGTCTCGGTAATGTTTCCAGGATAGGTGAATTTTCTTTTGGAAGTGCGTCTCTCCCTTTCATTGTCTGTGTAATGAGCTTAGAGTTGCCCTTGGCAGGTTTTCCTCTCTTAAGGAACAAAAGTATATTTGATATAAGGGAAAACTAGGCAATACAAGCAAACGAGTGAGAGAACAGATGGGACCACAGAAGATGAAGGTCTCACTGTTCCTGATTCCCCCTGGCAGGAGGTCACCGAGAGACCGAGAATCACAGGATCACAGAATGGCTGGGGTTGGAAGGAACCTCTGGAGATCACCTACTCCAACCCCCCTGCCAAAGCAGATTCACCCAGAGCAAGTTGCACTGAAATGTGCCCAGGTGGGTTTTCAATATCTCCAGAGAAGGAGACTCCACAGCCTTTCTGGGCAGCCTTTTCCAGTGCTCTGTCACCCTCAAAGTACAGAAGTTTTTTCTCATGTTCAGATGGAAATTCAGATGGACCCAAAGCGGTGGTACCAATTAAAGCTGCTCCAGTGCCTTACATCAGCACATGGTTGGGCATCTAAGAACCACAGAGTTACAATCACGTCTTTGTCAGTCCATGGTCTCCAGTAGACACAAGAACTGCTGAAGGATGATGGAGAATAAATTCCATGATTTCTGTCAACTCCAATTTTATGAGTGGGAAGGAGGGTTAAAAAATTATGCCACAAGATGCTCTAGATAGAACCTAAGGTTTTAAGTTGTCTGCAGAGGATTTTTTTCACCAAGGTGAATTGTCCCTTGTGATCTTTTTGAATTCCTCCACTACAACTAGTAAAAGCATTCTGTAGATTTACTACTTTCTCTAATTGGATTACGTCTGAATGAATGCAATAGGTAGATAGTCCTGTACTAGTACATCATAACTCTTTCACTCTTCCCTATAAGTCATTGTTATTGGATCATAACCCTGGAATTCACTCAGCAATTTTTGCTATAATCCACATCATTTATTCTGATTATTTGTTGGTAATATGGCATGCTTGGGATTTTATTAAACTTTCTTTACACTCTGAAGAATTTACAGGCAACCATTAAGCATGGGGCAATGCTCAGTCACATTTTCTTACATCTAATATTTACTTTATGCCGGTAATCCACTAAGACATAAGCAAAATAAACTCAGAAATGTGTAATGAACTGGATTTTTCAGTCGTTTTTCCTCTGGAATTACAGAAGACTAACTTGGTTATAGAGTCAGTCACCTCCAAGTAATAGGTATGTAATCAATTAAAAATGGCAGCTTTCTGGTGGTAGCTAATTAGTCTAGGTAGAATGAGTTAGTTTAATCTGTTTCATAGTGAGTATATGTCCACAATACATTTTTTAGACATAGGATTGACTGGAGGACATGCTTTTAAGCTCAGTAAATGTGGCAAGAATTACCTTTTCACCCCACCTGATCCCTCCTGAACTCTCCTGATCCTACGTGGGAGG
Source organism: Cariama cristata (assembly GCF_000690535.1). Classification (NCBI taxonomy): domain Eukaryota; kingdom Metazoa; phylum Chordata; class Aves; order Cariamiformes; family Cariamidae; genus Cariama; species Cariama cristata. The sequence continues at coordinate 86,130 of NW_009613395.1, forward strand.
ACATCTTGCACTGTAGCTGATATTGCATCTACTGTTTGTACAGCTAGAGAAATACAGACAATTGTGTTCACTGAGATGGGAACACCAGTAATTATATAAATTCTGCAGTGATTCACAAAGTTTTAAAATGTACATTACGCCATTAATACCTGACAGTTCTGAAGCCTTTGGAAACTTCTGCATGATAACACACAGCTGCAGAAATCTGCATGAATATGTGTATGTCAAAATTTATTTTTTTTTCTAAAACCAAATTCCAGTTGCCATTCCCTTCCAAAACTGTTCTGCATAAGCACATAAATGTTTGGTGAATCTATCTTGTAATTTGAGTAAAATAAATTATTTCCTTTAAACCTTTTTGTACCTTTTATGAGAACACTCTAGAACAGTGAAGATGCTTCAGAGACCATAAAATCTGGGCATATAAATGCTCAACACAAAAATTTAAGAACCTATTCCAATTTCATAGGGATCTTGGATAAGTTTAGTGTATGGTCTTGACTGTAATATAAAGAGCTGCCAACCTAAGGCCAGGGGTCAGCTGCAGCCTTTCCATTAAAGGGTCACCTGTTTTAATGTACTATTTTTTTCTTCTTCCGGTTGTTTACTTCAAATGCCAGGCACCTCTCTGCCCAATATCATCATTTAGATTACAAGATAATAAACCATTTGTACTCATACTTAATTGGGTGAATTTCAGAGAGGACAAGTGGAAAGGAATGATTTGAGTGTCAATGAATCAGTGAAGTTCTTTGACCTTTGATGTAGCTACCAAAATCTTTGACACCATCTAGAACGTGTTTCGTTTGTTTTTTCTTGGTACAAGCACAGGAAAAAAAGGCCTGTCTCTAAAACAAAAGCATTGGCTCTTTCATAAAAAATGTGTCTCTGGATGTTGTACACAGAGAGAGGATGGGGTTGGGGGGGGGTGGTAATGGTTTAAAATTTATCTACATTGCCCCAGCTTGATTATACAGCTTGATATTGTTCAGATCAAGCCACAGTTCAGCATTTCTTTTTATTTCTTGTAAATGCAGCTAAAGGCTGTTTGGCTTTATTCACATTTGTTTAAGTTTTCTTCCTTAGGAAAAAAACGGTATTGAAACAATTAAAAGAAATGGTCTTTTCTGAAGATCTTTACTTCATATCATATTTTAGCAGTTGTTCGTAGCAGTTAGAGGTCTGTCAGTGACTCAATAGACAAAAAGGGAGTTGACTCTGTCCAGTTTTTTTCACTCATATCTTTTGGCAAAATTAGTTCAGTGGGAATGGCTGAATGTGACAGCATCTTAAAGAAAATCCTTAAAATAGATCCAAAAGTCAGCAAGTGATGAAAGTCAAGCAGATTCCAGAAGAAAGGGACTCCATAAAATGACGCGTACAGCTCTTTCATGTCTAGAAGACCAAAGGGAGTAATATAGCTGGGATATGGTCAAAATAGTGACCAGGCTATAGTTTTACCAGCTTTGTGCCTTCTTCTAAAATAACTCTGAGTGCCTGACAGTGGTATTGGGATAGGGAAGATAAAAGAGGAAAAAAATCACTTCAAATATTAAAAACTTACTGTTGGGACATTTTGCCAAAATTTTACTCTTGAGCAACTGAGCATCAATTCACGATAAAGCATGTTTGCTTCATTACCATCTTCTTTAAAAATGCTCCAGTATTTAGCAGATGGAAACTGAGTGTCTGTGGCACCTTGCAATTGCCTCCCTGCCCGTTAAGGCATTCACTGACATTGACAGAGAAACAGAGACAAGGGAGGTATGGGGCAGGCTATAGACATGTATATTTTTAAAAGACCTAACCTTTGAAAATAGCTGATTGAAAAGTTATGCCAGACAGAATATACATGGCTAGAATTTAGGAAAATATGTATTAATTGTTTAAACACTTAGAAAGAATTATTGTGCGTACTGTTTTTGCACAACTATTTTTTCATTTTGCATTGAAAATTTGAGCAAAAAGAATCTTCTGTACTGGAAAACAACTCAAAAATTGTTTAGGGCAAAGCTATTTTCTGAATTCCCAAGAAGCACAAGAAGTGCTTGGATTTGTATTTACAACCAGTGCTCACCAGTTTATATCTACTGTATCGAGACACCTTAATCAAGTTTTCCTTCTCCACACCTCATCTTTGCTGCCTTCTCCATAACTTCATCTCCCAATTTTGGTCCTTCAAATCTCCACAATTACACCTGTCTGGCTTTGCTCTTTTAGTCACTCCAAGTCATTTTGTGTTTTCCTGTTCTTGGATTTTGCATTGTCAGGAATTCTCCGACCTTACTGGCCTTTCACTTTTCCAGCCCATTGAAACAGAAAATGAACAAAAGTCAATTGCCGTGCTCATCTGCATGGTGCTGTGACTCCAGGCTGGGGTTGTCCTGGTGTTCTCCAAGGCAGCACAACTTGGAGAGTCACCAGCCTCCGCCTTTCCTCAGGAGGGACTCTATGGACACATCTACATGACTGCATCAAACAGTGCCAAGGGAGAGTTCAGAGCACTGAAATTTGATAAGTCATACTGTGAAATACTCATCAAATCACAGAAAAATTAAGGTTGGGAAGGACCCTTGTGGTCACCTTGCTCAACCTCCACTCAATTCACAGGTGTAGTTTTGTCCTAAGCTAATGAACCATTTTTCCAAACAATCCCCAAGAAGACTTGTGGATCAGAAGTTGCTTCCAAAAGGGATTTGCATGCAGTCACCCCACTCTGGAGACTAAGGGAAATGAACAGTGTGAATATGGGCTCTTATATGGCAGCTGAGCTCTGTGCTGGGGTTTTGCGTCAGGCACACTTAATTCATTAGTATGAAAGTAAGTTCTGTTCACTCTGTTGACACTGAGTATTTGCCATCTACAAAAATATATTGCTTAACATCTGTGCTGGCTTTGCAGTACTACACTGCCAGTCATCTTCCATCTTCTGCATTGCTGGAAGGAGGAATTTGCTCATGGTCATTGAGGAAATTCTATGAGGCACTTTGATCGTCCCTCAGTTAAAAATAAAACTTTCTGATATAGGTTTAAGTTATCCAATACATTGTCTTTCTCACAGGAGAAAAGAAAGCAGTCTGAATTGTATCTCGGGACCACGTCAGTGCCTCTTGCTCCTGTGCTTGTGTTAAACTGATTGCCAAATTTGGGATGGGGAGAGAATTCCTCTGTTCCCCAGGTAGAGCTGACAAGGACTGTCAGGGGTTTTCATGGTGTCCTCCCCAGTGTAGGCTGTGGTCATCCAGATCACCAGGATGATATAAAACCTGAGCTATTTTTTTTCAGATCCATCTTAACCTCGTCAAACTTTGTGGCATGGATAATCTTTTAACTAGTTTTAGGTGGTTAAGAGGTGATTATATCTAGGCATGCAAAGCTGACAGACAAACCACATCATGGCCTGCATTTGGCATGCAGGTTGCTTGTCTGTGTAATCCCTGGTCTAGATGTTCGTCTTTTTCTGTTCCCCAGACACTCTAACTCTCTGTCATTGCCAGCAGAAATTAAAATATAAACCCTTAAGGACAGGGGTTATATCTTTCCTTACTCTGAGAAGCTCTGTACTTGTATTTATCGTCTGTATGATTTTTTTAATAGCGAAGGGCCTAACATTGACTTGTTGAAAATACACACAGTTTCTCCTGGTAATTTTTTTAATATATTTTTCCTTTATTTTTTCAAGGAAAAATCTTCCCTTTCCAGTAGTGGTAGGGTTTTTATTCATGCGTTTTTCCTTGAGAATGTTTTTGGGGAGGAAATGGCATTTTATGTGAATAATATTTTGAACTAAAAAAAGTTTGAACAGCTGTAATTGATAAAAAAATTAGACACAATTGAGAACAGGAATGAAGAATGACATTTCAGTAGAAATCTGCAACTCCTCAGTCTGCTGTGCCAAAATTCAAGACCTGAACAAGTCCAAAATTTGGGAAAAGAAATTTAGCAGTTCATTTCATGCAGCAAACTGATACATTTCTCCCCAGAGTGATGCTTTCTTACTCTTAACAATTGCTACTATGAAAAGTAGTAAGTGTATAAGAGTTTTTCTGTATTGTTTGTCGAGGTAATTTCTAGAAACAGTTCTAGGTAGCAAAATATACCAGATTAACTACAGTATTGCTCAGTGCAGTACCATTTAGAAATACCCAGCTGCCTTTCAATAACACTATAAAAGAGTAAAACAGCTAAGGCAGAACGATGTGGTAGCATGGCCTGACTGCCTTGAATAGAGAGAATCGTTTACTCTGAGTTTGGGTATCACTGCATGAAGTTGCATAATATGGTGCACAAACATACCCTAGGAGTTTAAGTGGCCTATTTAGGGTGGTAGAGTGATACCAGCAGAGTTATGCAACCAAACTGGAAATGCAGACATCTCCCGCGGTGCTATTTCTCCCGAAACATGCAGAGGCTCCTTCTTGTGTATAACCTGCCCTCTTGTAAGCATGTTAAGCGAAATATGTTATCTGTGCAATCCCATGAAGGATGGCAGTTGAAGTGATGCTGCATTTATCTCACAGGGAAGGCTGGTTTTGAGAGCTTCCCATCTTAAACATGAATGGTAAGGCAGATCTGAAGCTGATAGCTTCAAACTGGATCTCCTTCGGATTCACATCCTTTTCATCAGCACAAGCATCTACATTCCCCTGCTAGGCAATTTCCTTTTCTGAAAGCACATACTTTTTTTTTGTAAAATGGCAGCTCTTTTGTACTTGTAACTTTTGCCCATTACAATGTTCTCAGTATTCCGTTCAACAAAGCATTTAACATACTGGGCATAATGAATTTATCCCGTCTACTCTAACTAAAAGTAATGTATTGCTGAGTATGTCAAAGTATTTTTCCTTTTTTCCTGGAATAAAGCAATTATTACGAAATTGACAATGGTTACTGATTTCTAAAAAGCTTATCCTTGAAATTACTTCAAGAATCCATTTCTGTGATATGAATTTGTCTTAAATAATCTGGAAACCATCAACAAAAGTGATCAAATCTTTTACTTACAGTGTTTTTTTCTTTCTATTAAAAAAGTTAGTTATTTAATGTTTGTCTTTTGTAGCGCTGAGAATTTTCAGGTTATCATTTGCTAATGCCTGTTCTTATTTATTTAAAATCTTTAGATTCTTTCCCCTGTCTGCATTAATACTCTTATTTTTGGCATTTTAAGCATCTGATTACACATGTGGTGGAAACTTTTGTAGTTATGATTTTATAAAATGATCTTGTTCCACATGTTTTATTGAGCTTTGAATTCAACTGTAGTGAAACAGGAATCTCACTGGTACTGAGAGGTATTTTCCTCAATGGGTGGCTCCAGGTCCAACATGTTCAGAGTTCTTCACACGCTGGAGGGCAGGGATGCCATCCAGAGGGACCTGGACAGGCTGGAGAGGTAGGCCCGTGCAAACCTCATGAAGTTCAAAAAGGTCAAGAGCAAGGCCCTGCACCTGGGTCAGGGCAATCCCAAGCACAAATACAGGCTGGGCAGGGAATAGATTCAGAGAAAACCCGAG
>NW_009613395.1:92103-156256 GCF_000690535.1 Cariama cristata
CCTCCAACACCAGAAGGACATGGACCTGTTGGAGTGAGTCCAGAGGAGGCCATGAAGATGATCTGAGGGCTGGAGCACCTCTCCCATGGAGACAGGCTGAGAGAGTTGGGGTTGTTCAGCCTGGAGAAGGCTCCAGGGACTTAAACTCCCTTTAAGGTCCATTCCAACCAAACTATTCTATACTGTTATGATTCTTTGGGTCATAAACACGGTCCAATCCTACAAATGTTTATACACATAAGCACTGCTGGGAAAAATCCTTATCCACTGAAGTGAATGAGAATTCAAAGGGAAATGTTCATTAATCCTTTTCGGGACTTTTGAAAAACCAAGGCTAAGCTACCAAAGAGAGAGAGACACACAGACTCACCTTGACAGTGTTTTATAAAAAAGTTTTTTGTACTAAGTCATAGCGTAGAATTTATAGAATATCTAGAGCACATAAAGCATTTATACAGCAAATGTAGAGCTGTAGAGAATATCTTAATTTTTAATGCTTAAAATGCCAAAAATAAGAGTATTAATGCAGACAGGGGAAAGAATCTAAAGATTTTAAATAAATAAGACTATTTGTCTTCAGCTGTACAAAATACACTCCCATTAGGAGATGCTGTTTCTTGGAGCTTGCCCTCCCTGCAGTGAACAATGAAAGACATTATTGATGGTCAGCTTATATTAAAAGTATCTACAACAAGAAAAAAAAAATCCAAAAAGAAACAGTCATGTGAGACAGCACTGGGACTAAAATCTCCTCCTCCAGATACAAACACGGGATCGTACCAGCTTGGCTATCAAATTTCCTGGGCTTTACTGTACTCGCTGCTACAGTTCTTGGACTTTCCCTCATGATAACCAGTATCCTGGACTCCTGTTAGTCAGCTGGAGAGACGTGCCTATCCAGACATGCCTAGGAAGATAAGGACATGAAAAAGCTTTGGAATCTGGTCCAAGTCTCACATGCATCTCCAACATAGTCCAATAGAGAGATAATTCAAGGCTGACTTGAACACCCTTTTCTTACTCTTGATCTGAGCATCTTAGACATCTTACTCTAATTACAATGCATTTCATTATCTCCTTAGGTTCTGCCTCGGGTTTTTAACACATTACACATCTTACAAGGGGCCATGTCATAAGGTGTCATTCAATGAGAGGGTTTCAGTTATTCCTTCTGTCCTTTTTCTGCTGAACTTTTTCACCTATCAAATTGAAGTCTTTCGTTTACTGTGAGTTGCCTCTGAGTCCCACTGAGTCCAATAGGATGTGAGATTGAAAAATGGACTTATGGCCCAATGCAGGTTTCTTATCCCTAAAACTGAGGCAAGAAAAAATTAATTGTTCTGTTGGGTGGTTGAAGAGAGATACAAGTTGCTATGCCTACAGTCTGCATGTACCCAGCTGGGCTCAGGCAGCCTGTGGTACACCTAAGCACTTTATTTCCCAAACAAAAGCCTGGGCAGGTCACACCATTGATCTTTTTAGCTCTTCCCATGGAAAACAAGGCAGAGAGGATGCAGGGGGGTGTGCCAGGGTATTAGTCCAACAGGCAGTCTAGTGGCAGCCAGAACACGCATCCAGGCTGAAAGCCAGTTGGGACAGTTCTAGAAATTCAGAGCTAGTGCTTATCCTTTCTGCCTTTGCATCCCTCTTGGCACAATTACTTGATAAGATCGTGTTCTGTAATCACAACTGTATCTTCTTCATAGGTTACATAATTCAAATTCTAGATCTTTAGGACAATGGATTAACAGATTGCAAACTGCTGTAACAGTAATTCTGTCCCTCTGAGGGAAGTATGTAAATTCCTCCAATTCTGGCATTGGAAGATCAAGAATAAACCTTTGCCTGTGTGCTATGAAACAGCAGAAGTTGTAAGGTTAAGTTTTCAATGTACCCAAGTGACTGGGTTTAGAAAACCTTGCTGAGAAAATTTATATACATACTATGAATTTTTGTCCACACATATGCATTAACATGTACACTCAATTCCACAGCTGTCTTCTGAATGGAGTCTTCACTTACCAGGTATATGTTGCCATCTGCAATTATTTTGTAAGTTATACTTAAAACTAAGCATAAAAAAGAAAACATGAGAGATGGGGAAAAAGCAAGGGTGGATTTCTATGTTCATTCAGCCAATCAGTTTTTTAAGAAAATATCTTTAATACGTGACAAACATACAGTTTGTTAGTTTTCCCCACAGATTACTCAGAGCACATGGGCTTTAATCTGATTTGACAGCTTTGTGATATTTTCTGCCATTCTTGTTCTTAGCAAAGTGCTCTAAAAATGCATCCATAATTTATTTATAGGACCTTCTTTAACCCTTGAGTAACTAGAATATACACCATACCTTTCATCCTTGAACTGTCAGTGCTAATTGTGGAAAGTGCCATCAGACACCTCTGAGGTTAAACAGCTGAGCATTACTCTTTCTTTCTAAAACAATAAATAGCAAAGAAGCCATTGTTTTCTTGTCAGAATGCTGAAGAAGAAATATCAGAACCCTCCACCACATTACATCTCCACAGAATAATTCACTAGCACCATGAAGACACACAGCTATTAATAATTTTGTGAGATACTTTAATTTCTAACAAAGGAAAATCCCAGGCCAATTTATTTTTATCTGTACCAAGAGCTATTTTTTCCACTAAAAACACACTGAACTCCTTTTAGCATGAATATACCGTTACAAATTCTATACAGAAAACTCTTCATAATGGGCATACATCACATTGCTTGCAAAGCTCTTAACTTCGCTTGTACAACCTGCCTCCCACTATATTTGGATTTGTTGCAATTATTTAATACCAAGTAAATCTTCCATTTCTGTCATGCCAGAAGTAACTTTTTGGTGGAAGTAGTTAAATTACTAAACCAGCTGAATCATTGTTACGGTAACATAAGAAATAGCCCCAACTTCTATGCATTTATTCTGGATTTGACTTGACCATCTTTTGTGAAATTATAGGGTATACTTTCCCTTCCCTTCAGGCTGGGTAATATATAGCAGATTAGCATTATGTCCTACGTTCCTGTTTGTACCACATTCCTAGCCCAATGTTGGGTGATGCCCCAATGCAAATGGGGAAATCCCAACAGAGTTCATAGACTCACAGAACAGTTGAATTTTGAAGGGATCTTTGTAAGTTATTTAATCCAACCTCCTCCTTAAAGTAAGTCCTGTTAGATCAGGTTGTTCAGGACCTTGTCCAGTTGAGATGTGAATATCTCCACAACTTCCCAGGACCTTCTTCTACTGTCTAACCGCCCCCACTGTGTGTATTTTTTCCCTGCTATCTAGTCAGAATTTCCCTTATTGCAACATGCATTCATTGCCTTCTGCCTCCTTGCTGTGCATCCCCAAGAAGAATCTCGCTCTCTCTTTTTTTGAATTCTCGGAAACATGTCCTTATAGCCATACAGAAATGTCTGGGGTTATTCACAGCTCTGGATGTTCTCACGCATGGTTGATAATCACTGATTAACCCTGCAAGTGAGGACATGGTTGTGTCACCTTGGCTATATGGTCTGGTTTTGCAGTGTCTTTCACATAAGTGATGTTAGCCCGGGGGCATTTCCATCCTCTGCCAACTGGTAATGGTTCCCATCATAAACCAAAGAGCCAGTAAGATTCAACCTGCTCAAAACATCTCGTATGCTGTGCAAGCATAGGTGCTGGGACATTGATTCTGCATGATTTGGGAAATCTCCCTCCTCTCCATGGGACAGACATTCTCAGCAGACATTCTCAGCAGTCAGGTGAAGTTATAGATCAAGGATTGCACAGAGTATGCAGTTTTAAAGTTATATATGGCAGCAAAGAGTTTGGTCCCAAGAAGTATATCTACTTAATTTCATTTGAGCAACACATTTGTCTTTTTTTCCACAGTTGGCACATTTTGAACTCATGACTGGTGGGCAACAGAACAATCAGCTCAATAAAAGAAGTGCTCCTGGAAACCATAATTCGGGAAACTATGAAGTGGGGAGTAATCAGCATGGATTTGTGAAGGGGAAATCACACCTGAACAACCTCATAGCTCGCTCTGCTGAAAAGACTAGTGCAGTGGATTAAAAACTAACTGTCTGACTGCCGGGCTCAAAGGGGTATGATCAATGGCATGAAAGTCAGCTGGAAGAGAGCTGCTGGTTGGGTGCCCCAAGAGCGGATTCTGGGGCCAATATGGTTTCACACCTCCGTTAATGACCTGGACAATGGGCCAGAGTACACACTCAGCAAGTTTGCAAATGTTACGAAACTGAGAGTGGCGGATGCACCAGACAGTTGTGCTGCTGTTCAGAGGGACCTGGGTGAGCTGGAGTAATGGACTGACAGGAGCCTCATGAAGATCAACAAAGGCAAATGCCAAGTCCAGCCCCTTGGAAGAACAATTCCATGCACCAGCACAAGCTGAGGGCCGATCAGCTGAAAAGCAACTTTGCAGAAAAGGACCTGAGGGTTCTGGTGGACAAGTTGAAGATGAGCCAGCAATGTGCCCTTGCCACAAAGAAACCCAACAGCATCCTGGACTGCACTAGGAAAAGTATTACCAGCCGGTTGAGGGAGATCACCCTTTCCCTCTACACAGCACTGATGTGGCATATCTGGAGTGCTGAGTCCAGTGCAGGGCTCCCCAGTGCAACAGAGACATGGACATACTGGAGTGTGTCCAGTGCAGGACCACAAAGATGATGGAGGTTTTGGAGTATCTGTTGTGCAATGGGAGGCTGTGAGAACCAGGGTTGTTTAGCCTGTAGAGAAGGCTCAGGGGAGGATCACTGTGTGTAAACAGCTGATGAGGAGTAAAGAAGGTAGAGCCAGGCTTTTCTTAGTGGTGCCCAGCGACAGGACAAGAGGACTAGGGTAGAACTTGAAATACAGCAAATTTCATTGAAGTATATGATTTTTTTTTTCTTCTGTGAAGGTGGTCAAACACTGGAATAGGCTGCCCAGAAAGGTGGAGTCTCCATCCCTGGAGATACTCAAAACCTGACTGGACACAGCCCTGAGTAACCTGCACTAGATGACTCTGCTATAAGGAGAGGAGTTGAACTAGATGAGTCCCAGAGGTGCCTTCCAACATCAGCCATTCTGATTCTGTGCTAATTTCCCTCAACTTTGGAAGAATACTTTGGTTTTACTGTCTTTTTTAACTTAGATATCCTTTCCACGCTTTGGAGAGTTAGTACCTTTCTAACACATCACCTTAGCATACCTCTGTTTGAAAATATTTATCACAACTATGTAGAAGTGAAAGATTCTCACTTTTTCACTTTATTTTATTCCACAGCATATTTTTGTGCAGCTGCGTGATGATAACCAGTGCTGTAATCCATTGCAAAACGTGCACTGCAAATGACAATATACTTTGTAAACTACAATTCCTTTTCATAAGCCTATTTGACTAATGCATACCTGTTATCTAGTAGTATTTACTAGTTTTCTAGATTACTTGGAGCCAAAATAGGAAGATAGTTCCTTTGATATAAAGTTATTATCCTGATTTTGTAATAGATCTTGAGCAACCCTATCCTTAAGCAGCAGAGGAAATTACCGTCTCGGTACTCTATCAGATACAGAACTGCCTAGGTGAGCAAAAATTAAGAGCTTTGGTTATTTCCTCAGCACACTGCACACACCCCTAATGATTTGTCACCTCTCAGTTCATTCTTCATACAGGGACTTCGTCAAACAAAGATTTAAAGGCTTTTGTTCTGCTCTTCCCACCTTTGCCTCCATCTCCCTGTCTTCTGACTATGAAGAAGGATTAGTGTTTCACTATCTAGCATGGAGGCAGCATCTTTGGGAGACCATCATGCAAGAGGTAAGTATGGATATTTGCACAGACAGACGCAAGCTCAGGGCCAGGCTGGCCAGACATGAATCAGTTCTTTTCCAGAAGCTCTGTAGATACAGGAGCATAAGAAAGTATTCACAAAGCCCAGCAATCTCTGAGGTTGGCACCACTATGCAAGTCTACAGGTGGCACTTTGACCTGTCCACGTCTGATGGGCAAGGTGCACCCCAGAGTCAGTGCTCCTGCACAGCTGTTCAGTCCAGCACCTGTAGTTAAGGCAGTCTCAGGTCTGCAGCAACAACCACAGCTGTTTTGGAGATTTGAAAGAAGGAAACAGGAATTCCCCATCACAGCCCTGATGCCTACTCCTACATAGCCCTGGGCAAGTCATTTAACTTCTCTGACTCAATTTCCCCATCTGCTAAACGGGGATAATAGCAGAGGAGTATTGTAAGTATTAATTAATTAACTAAAGTTTGTAAAGTGCTTTGAAGATCAAAAGCACAAAGTACTATTGTTGTTATCAAGGGTGTCGAATTAACTTTCCTCATTTTGGCACACAAATCCCTAGCACGTGGACCATTGCCCCAGGGCATGTGCTGGCATTAAGAACATGATGATGATCATCTGTTCATAAGCAGAGATATCAAAACTCTCTTGAAGGTGCTGGTAGTCACTAAAGCCCAAGCTCCCCAGATAGATATGCCATGCTGCTGTGCAGCAGTTGGGGAGTGACCTCTCCACATCTTCAGTGGGTCAGCAAGTGCTTCTCACTGCTCCTCCTGCTCACACAAATATGTCCAGGAGGAGTTAGGACTTTTTGTGCAGTCCATCAGGTTTTCTGGGGTCTCCAGTCCTTCCACATCTCTCTGATCCTTCTTTCAGCCTGTTCCTAAGTTTCTGTGGATCAGACTTTCTCTTTCAGCTCTGCTTCCTTTGAGCTGGTTGGCATCTCACAGAAGTGGGAGCACATCCTACTTTCCTGGCATTAGTGCAAGAGATCTGTAGTTACAGATCTTGTAACTTGTATAGGTTGTCTTACACATGCACACACACACATGCTCTCCAACTGCCAAAATAGTGTGTGCATCACCAGCTTTATTGATCATCGCCGCTCACAGCCTGCCCTGTACAAGGCTCAGACTGAGGACGACATGCAGTCTCTTCCACGGCTGTACTTGTGCACCCATTAGCACAGGATCTGACCCTTGGTGCTTGGAATCAGGCACCTGAGATGTGGGTGTTAAATGACTCTCAAAGAAAGTGCACTGCCAGAGCTAGCTGAACTGCAAGAGCTGTTCCTCCTGAACAGGAAAACAAATACTATTTCTTAGTCTTTGAGAAGCTTGGCCTTCTGCTATCATCTTTGCAGAGTCTCCAGAATAGATCAAGAAAATACAAAGATTGTGATAATTACACAAAGTGAACAGAAGACAAATGTTGGTTGATAATGGAGAGTTATTGCCAAAATGCCATTTTGACTTCTTCATCAACAGAATAAGCTCAGTTATTATCAACAGCTAAGGACTGTGGACTCCAAAAATCATTCATTTCCTAGAAAACAACCATTTAAATGACTGCAGTGACATTTTAATATCACCTTTTATTACTGCTGAAGACATCATTTGCACCAAAACATAATGCTCGCTCTCGCCCAGCCATTATAAGGACAGTAATTATAAGGTGCAGTACCTAAGATTTTTCTTAGGTGCTGCAAGGGAAAAAATGCACTATTACTGATAATCCAATGGCATGAAAAACTTCTACATATGGCCTTGCCTGCATTTGCTCTCTAAGGGACTGTCTTTTGGTCCTTTTCCATAAACTTTATTGAGGGTCTATTTTAAAAGTAAGGTCTTTGAAACAAAATGCCATGCTGGTTCTCAGTATAGATGAAGAACAAGGGGGTTCGGGAAGAGATAAAGGTGCTGAGTTCATCAAAGCTTCAATTCATTTTGTGATGCTCTTTATACTAATTATGCCTACTCAGTCTGGCACAAAATATATGGGTTTGAAGTTTCCTAAACAGATTTGAATTACTGGGATCAGTCCTACAAAATTGTAATACTAAAACGAACACCCGCATTGATAGTTTTGCACCCTTTAATGTTTGCAAAGAGTATATCATAAAAATAACAGGTTGGAAGACTGCTATTAGGTTGAATTGCAACCAGATTATATGTTGATAGAGGTACTGTAATAAATGTTTTACCTTTAATTTTTGTTTTTACTGACTCATGAAAAGGGATAAAATTTTGCTTAAACTGTCTACTAAACACATGCTTAAACAGCTTCAAAAAAAGTAATTTCTCCATTTGACAAATGCTGTGTAACATCTCTGTTTAGAGAGGGAGTAGTTTTTGAGTACGGCTTTGGTACTTTTTTGCAGGAGACTCTTACATACAAGTGCAGAGCACTTAGAGATGAAAGATGAAAGAAAACTCAGCTCAGCAACCTGGTAGGTTTTTCTCCAGTCTCATAAGGGTGATTGTGTACTTTGTCCTCTATGTTCTCTAAATAAGACAGAAATCTTGTCCTGAAATGAAATACGTGACTCCTAGGAAAATCTATATGCATTTCTTACAGGAAGTGTGAGATACAGAGCATCTAACACGATTGAAAATTGTAGTAGGAAATACCGCTTCACAAGATTGGTCATAAAAGAGTGAGCTGCACCACTGCAGCTCCATCAAGCTATGGACCTGTATCTTCTGATGCATTTCTGGAGTCCCTAGAAAAAGGAGCCAGCTCCTTACATTTAAGCAGTACAATAATCCATTAGTACAGAAACATGGGACATGGACTGAAACCTACACAGCTCTATAGCCACATGTTAACTGGTTAACTGTGATTTCAGTGATGTGCAGAGTTTTATGTGAACCATCTGCATAGGGGTACTATTCATTCTATAGCAATAACAAAAGATAAATTTAGGCAGTCAGCAAGATTTGGGGTTTTTGCCCTTTTCTTTCCAGAAGAGTTAACATGATTCGTCTTCTCCTGTAGTTTCCTGAGTAAGCCCACAGCAGGTTGTGTGTATAAATACACCTGTTGAAGCCTCCGTACATTGCTCAGGCTCACAGAAAGGTATATACACTCTGTGGCCCAAAGCGTTAAGGCTGACATAGAGTCATAAAAAGTCAAGGTAAGGACTTCTGTCAAAATAGACACAAACTGTGGGAGGATGTAACTTTAGTCTGAATAGGGGATATTGGCAGGGATTGTGGACATCTAGCAGATGTGCACCTAGAAGTGAGATGGATGTGTTGTACTAATATTAATTCTTTTTTGCACTGTGGTAGGACGAGAAAACCTGCATTTGGCTAGCAGTCCCTGGCACCGAGTTCTGTATGAACACATAAGTAGGCAGAGTCCCCGTCCCAAAGATTATACCATCTAATTATAGTCAATATTTCTGCCATCCCCAAGGGTTCACTATTCCAGAGTTCAGGCCCCCAAAACCTTGAGATTGGCACAAAAATAATGAAATTGGAAAAAATAATAATACTGCAACTGGGGTTATTTTTATTTGCCTTCTGGTATCTAAGTCTTTTCAATACACTTGAGTCATGCTTTCTGCACAGCCCTAAGGACTCAAAATGTAGGTCTTGCCTATGTGGGATTATTTTTTTTGGCGTAACCTAACACGTGAATTTAAAAAGATATTGTTAGGCCACTCACATTGGGACCTAGCTGATGTAGCTTAGGCAAAGTTACAGTTTAACTCACCTCCAAAAAGCAGCCAAACACTGCCTTGTAATGGAGTCACCATCCTAGGATAGTTGTACCAGTACAATTTTGTATATGCCTATTAGCTTGAAATACAGCTGTGAGGATCTTTTGGCAACACAAGGTGCTACTTAAACACCCTCCAAAAACCCTACGTCATGAAAAACGCATGACTCCAGGAGATGAATACTAAATGTTGAAGCAAAAGGTTTGATGCAAGTCTCAGGAGAGAAAGCTCAGATGTTGGCAGTGTCGCTGCTGAAGGCAGAAAATGAGTAGGAAGGAGGACAACGTGAACTGCGATTAAATCCAGCTAGGACAGAAGCCAAACTGTTCTGGGTCACTCACACTTGGCCTATTTATAATTTTAGTACAATACAGATCATGAAGGACATGAAAATAAACAGCATGTGCCTTAATGACCTCCTCTTCTTGTCCCTGTCATGCAAAGAATTCTTTAATTCTCTGCCTACTGACAAACTCACGTTTAATCGCTTTTACACCCTTCCACGTACCCTGACCTTAAATACAACTCTGTCTAGCATAGTGGTATACAAATTTAAATTTCTACATTTTCTGCCCAACTCTATATCACTACATTTAATTCTAGCAATACATAGAATTTAAATTATCCTCAACTGGTAAAATGAAATATCGATATGAGCTGACAAAGACTTACACCTGTACATTTCTTGTTGGGCTCTAAAGCAGAAGAATTTCCAATTCATTGGATTTATACTTTACATATGACTTTAAGAGCATGAGTGTTCTTTCCCTTTGTGACACCCCATTCTTCACTTGCAACTGTGTATAAAAGTTGGTTGTTTTTCTGTTTCATCCCTCTAATCCTGTGCCAGTATAACCCAATCCCTTGCAGTGGGATGAACCTAGAGGCAGAGCACGGAAAAGCAAGGACACTACATTTCAGAGAGAAATTCTAAGGTTCTGAGTATGACCAAGAGATCGCTGAAGATTTGCTGCTATTAACCCAACACAAACAACCCAACTTTCTTTGTCCCCTTGTACCACCATTTACCTCCACGTGTAGATACCATGCTCCCTTCTTCTTGTCAGTCTCTGTTAAGCTGTTGTAGACAGGTATTTTTTTATATGTTTGCTCATATGTGATGTCCTTCTATTCTCGATGTAACTGCATTGCTTTTCAGGAATGTAGCCTCCAGTAACAGTGATTCTGAGCTGACTAGAAAACAGCAACGGTTTGCAACAAACCCCAAGGTCATTTTCTAATAAGCCAAATATTCTTAGATAGATGGGTAAACAATAGATATTTATAATTATATTTTCTTTCAGGTTGCTTATCTAAACCTCATTCAAATCTCCTGGCACTAACTGAATCAGGCCAGAAATCTTGCATAAATCTCTCTATTATTTCTTTTGATAGCAAATACAGCTGATGGAAGCCAGAGTTTTTTTGATACTGCATTCAGACATGGGTCTTACAGTAACAGAATATCAGGAGACGATAGACTGGAGGCCAAAATCTTCAGATGTCCTCACCTTGTGGCAAAAGTTTGCTCTACGTGTTTCTGCATATAAGAATTTCTCCCTTCAGTCATGTGTGCATCTTGTTTCTCCTTTCTTCTTGTCTATGTTTATTTATTTATTTATTTGTTTACTTTAGGCTCTTCTGTTTTCTGATGGGTAAAAGTGCTTCTTACAAATGCTGTAAAATAAGATGATGTTTACATGAGAAGAATATTTGAAATAATGTATAAAGAATTTGTGCTTATGTTAAGAAGTATGTTAAGAAATGTTAAAGCTCCCTATGTTAAAGTTTAGTACTTATTTCTTAACTGTGATCCAGAGATGACAGGTGAGCACATGGATTCCAGCCAGCCTTTGTAAGTGACCTAACACTCTTTATCAATGCCTACCCTGCAATATTGCTCCCACGTAGTGAGGATTTATTAATACTTTATTAACACTTGTACGGATGTGCCTCTAGCATAGTTTACTGCTGGGAACAAACCAGGGCTGCACTTGGAAGCACTATCTGTCAGTCTTTAATTATGCTGGATACAAACTTGATAAGAAAGTTAAAAAGCTAGAGCTTAGTTACTTGTCTTCTGAATTTTTCCCATTTTTTTGTGTGAGTTAAGCTGCAGGATGGCTTAACTTTGCTCATAATTTAGCTGGGCGTGTGAAGATGCAAAAAGCAAAAGCATTCATTATCCAATCATAAAAAATTTATTTTAATTTAGTATTTTGATTCTACTAGAGCTCAATTGATATGACAGAATTTCACTATAAAGGAAGCTATAAACGTTATAACCTCTGGAAACAAAACAAAAATGTCAAAACCCAAGCACATTAATAGAAGCATTCAGTGAGATTTGAATTTTTCAGTGTCTCAATATAAAATGGTTTAAAAAGAATAAAAGAAATTTGAAAATGAACCTCTGTCAAAAGTCATCAGCCTGCATTGCACGAGAAGTAGGATTGGGTGCTCCTGGTGGGCTCCCCACCTGAGAAGTCAAAGGATCTAATGATTTAATTTCTGCAAGAAAAAATCTTCAGTGAATGATTAGCTAGATCTGAAACTGCTTATAATGATTGTTTTGGCAGCCTTGGAGCAGGTATAAAACTCTATTTGCAAAGAATAATAATAATTCCATCCTGCTTCATTATGAAACTCAAAAATAGGAACTAATGCAACCAGTTCCATGTTGTCCTGAGTTTTTAAAACTTATTGAAGATGCTCTGGAGGAGAATCGTCTCCCTCACAGAAGTCACACAGAGGATGTATGTAAACTTGAGTAAGCACCAAGGCTTTCAAATTTGGCCTTTAAATGATTTGGGTTTTTTTTCCCCAGATCGGTGAAATTGTGCTAACCCATTATTTTCCTAGGCTCCCCATACACACACAAAAGAGAATTTCAGTTCATTTGCTTAAGACTAGGCAGCCCTTCTGGCTAACAGCGTTAAAACCCACAAGTTTCTGCAAGAGGGTACGATGAGGGAGGGATGTCGATAGCATCTTATCTGGCCACTTGTGAATCTCAGGTAAGTCCATTTACCTGTAGGAGGAACAGCTGCCACTGCAAGACACAGCAAAGCTGGAACGCACATGCTAAGAGTGGCAGCAGGACATCTCAGGCTCTGCACTGGACCCTGCATTCAAGGCTTGCAAATCCTCTTCACTGTTTTACAAAGGTTCTTTCCTGTTTAGTACTGCAGAGATAAAGGAAATTAAATCAGCTCATAGGTTATTGTCAAACAAACAAATAAAAAGGACATATTAAGTCTTTTCATGCATCAGAATATGATTTCAGCATCAGAACATCTTATCTTTTAACTCAAGTATTCTTTCAGGAAGACAAAGGGGTCTTTAACTCAAATAGTCATCATTACATGCTTCAAATATTCTCATGCCTGCCTGCTTTGTGTATCTGATGAGAACGCTCTAATGCTAGATTGGTATCAAGATTTCCCGTAAGATCTGCAAACTTCTGTGGAAAAACAGGGCAGTGGCTATGGGACTTAATGAGAGACACTAAACTCATTCTGCACTCTGAGAAGGGGAGTCTGAGAGGATGTGCACATTGCCAAATAATTCCACTTGCTATTCAAACATACGAAGAGAAAATGGGCTTAGTGTTTGGAGAAAGGGGCTGAAAAATATGAAAGCAAAATTGAGCACAGAAAGAACAAAACACAGGCTTGTTTACTTACGACAATGATGTAAATCAGCTTTTAAAATAATGCTGGGGGAAAAAAAAAACATCACCACAAAAAAAAAAAAAAATAGTGCAAAAGGACCAGTGTTGTAGAACAGAAAGAAGCAGTTGAATGCTACATGCTGCTCTCTTAATATCTTGGGGGGCTTTCTTATACATTTATATAATTTATTGTGCTGTATATGCCAAGACACAAGAGAAAAGAAAGACTCAACAAAGGACATTGCATGGTGGTTGATGGGCAGGAAGAAAGTCCAGCAGGGCTGCAGGGTGGCACAGTATCAGCTCTGTCTGTGCACTGAAATGCAAATGTGCGTCGTTGTTGGCTACAGTGGCAATACTGAAATTGGAGGAAGCAGATGCTGTAATCTGATGATGATGTTGTTCTTGCTGAGTCTGAAGAATCACTTCAAGAGCTAGTAATGAGAGTCGCTGAAGCTAGTGTTGATTACAGACTACATCAGAATGTAAAAAGATAAAGGTGATGACACTTCTGAAATGGCGTATTGCAGCCACAATATAAAGAAAGAGGTTGAGCAATGAAGGAAATTCTGTTTCTAACAGACAGTGGATAAAAATGGAGAGTCCCACTTCTTGGAAGAAGGCATCTTGTTCTATATTCATGCATATGAACATTTGACTATTAAGGATTCCCAAAGGGGACTGTGAACACAAGACCAGGTGAATCTCTGTATCTATTTGCTCAGCTCTAGGAAGGGAGAATATGAATGCAATACAAAAAAAGCACATGGATTAGAAAAGCTGTGAGGATTTGTAATCTCAGGCTCCTTTCAAGTGCCATCAGAGTGGACTTTTTGGGTAAAGAATACTTTTAAATACTTTTGAAGTATTTAATGCTTTAAAATACTTTAAAATACTGCAAAATGCTTTTAAAAGAATGTCTTCACAAGAGAGCAGAAAGAAGCCATGCAAGAAGGAAGCAAAGGGAAGGCCAGTCAGTGGTTTGAAACACCTATGCATCAGCTGATTTAAGCTGAACAGGGGTCCCAGAAGAAGGCTGAAGCTGTTTTCAAAAAGGCTATTGGGCAGGTTTTACAACCAGAAAACCCCTTGCCTCAGGGATACATGGATTTGTCAAACAGATCCAGTTTTAACAAAAACATACCTCCAAGGATCAAATGGACAATCTTCCTAATAAATCCCCTGTTTTTTCCAGGGACCTGAGACACTGCTGACGTCCCTGATGTCTCCAGTCTTCTTCTTGTGGCACAGATATGCATAATTTTTGTCCTTTGCCATAGGTTAAACAGGAGGTTGTTGAAAGCACAAAAGCGCTTGGTCTATTGCAAAGTAGAGAGGGGAGGGCTGGGGGGGCGTATAAAGTAAAATGGTAAAAGCTAAGCTAAAGATTATAGGGAGCGTCTCCTTGAAAAGGACTCTTGAAGAAGTGGTCAAAAGGTACCAGAAGACCGCAATGCCTCAACCAGCTACTGGAGTGGCTGAACATTTTGGCATTAGTACTGCTCCCACAGTCCAACATTAATGGTGCTTTGCCCCTGACCTTTTTTATTTTGTCACTTGGATTATTGTTCTCAGTTAGGGCTGTGTGTGGGTGCTATTTCCAGCAAGAGTCAGTTTTCAGCTTCTTTAGCTGTGAAATATTAAGTCTCCTCACTGTAATATTTTATCGTATTGCACATTGGCCAATAGCCACATAATTTCCAGTTCATAAATGCACCACCATCAATCAGACATGAGTGCTGAGGAAGGTGAAAGAGCTTTTGCAAAATTAAAGGGATTCCTAAGTCCTTGTGCTACAAGTGACTCCTGTTTCTACCTGACCACGCATGAAACAAAGGATTCTCCGTGGTCATCTACCCCAAGACAGCTGAAAATGGTCACAAATGCTCTAATTTGTATTTTGCAGCCAACTGAAACTGGGAAAGCTGTGGAGTATGCTTTCTAGAAGAGCTGATGGCCCAGCTCATGTTCCTTTAAATGTCACTGCTGTGTCACACTACTTCTGACACATTATGTCATGTGTGGTGTGATTTCAGAAAGCAGACAGTCTCTGAGCCAAGCACGCAGCAGATGTTGAAGAGACCAGGTGGCCATAAGAAATGGATAATTTTAGATCTCTCCAAATAGTTCAGCAGACAGGCTTCTTCACTGCTTGTGCATCTCCAGTCCAAATCTCTGACAGCAGCGACAGCAACTTTGATTTCCCAACGAGCATCATCAAACACATTTAATTGTCTCTTGATCCTTAGGATTTATCCACCTGGGTTTGTAGCAGAAGGATGGGTGAGGGGCTAGCAGGGAGGGTAATAACAGCACAAGTACCTCTTAGCTAGCTACTTGTCAGGCTAAATGCAGTCACAATTGCCAACCTGCGTCTGCTGCTCCAGAGAAGCCAATTTTGTTAACTCTCCCAACTTCCCACTCCCCACCCTCTCCAATACAAGTAATTTCGATATTGCCTCTGCTCCCACCTTCCTGCAGCTCAGATATTTCTTATTCTCAATTCTAGTAGAGCTCAGGGCAAGCTACTGCTGTTAAAGTTGAAAATCTGACCACTTCACTCCCACCGTGTTGTTATAACAGCAATGGTTATCCGTACTAGATTTGCTGTGTAACACCTACGGTACAAATGGAGTGCAACTCCTGTAACTGCAGCCATCTAAAACTCAGGTGTTTGCTCTAAGCAAGCTGTCAAAGCTCCCTCTGTAGCCCACAGAGAGACAAAGATGTTCTTCTAAATTTTCACTCCATCTATCCCAGATACCTATTTTAGGAGACAAAAAAATATATATCTCCCCTCCATTGACTATAGAGGGAGCCTAGATGATAAGCGTAGATTCAAAATCTAATCTTCAGAAGCACAATATGACAAATCCTGCTGTTTCTTGTCCTTCATAATATTAGTTTCCATGCTACACTCCCTTGTCAGTTGTGAAAGTAAAGCATGTGGAGAAATTACCTTATATGTAGCTCCTACTGGTGAGGGGTTCATTGATGGTCACAGACAAATATGAACCACCAGTTTTGTATTTTAGGTAATGGTCTTTGGATGCCTGCACCAATATCCTCACCAGATTTTCAGCAAGCAAGGAAGCAACTGCTCCTAAAGAATGTTTGCCTCCTTTCCTACTTGATGACTATACGTCATGGCAGAAGCAAAGACTTCAGGAAGTTGGGCAAGTTGCTGGTTCTGCAATACTCAATAAATCTGAGCTGTACATTGATTTAAGTATCTTCCAACAGTCAGAGTTCCCTGGATTTTTCAAGAAATAGATTGTGCTGCAACAAGGTCTAGCTACATGTGTGCTACCAAGAACAGAACTGCTTTTCATCTATAAATTTCAGTAGATTTAAGTTGTTCATGTGTCTGCCCAACTCTATAGTTATAGAAGTATCACTTTACTTTTGCTTGTATCCTGGAGCCAAAGAGTTCATTTTAGGTAATAAATCCTGCATTACAGTAGCATAATCCGAGGAAGCAGTAGCTGCAGTAATAGAGAAAAGGTACTATTTTTCTCAGTCATGATTTAGGTCACAGCTTCATCAGATTGGTTATTGCTATAGCAACCACAGCTTTTGCTTTTGTACAGAGACTTCTAACAGTATTCCACAAGGTAAAAGAAACATTCTGAAACACAGGAGATAAACCACAGACATAAAGGCATACAGCCCATCAAGGTAAAAAAAACAAAAGCAATCTACTCTTTCCTTAAACTAATGCCTCATTGCAAAAAAGAAAGAATGGAAGTAATGAAAATAAATATAACAAGTGTTTCATGGACTGTGGTTCAAATGAAACCATGGTAAGGCTATTAGAGCTCAGAACACAAAGGACTCTTTCCTCTGGTACAGAAGGTCACAGATTTAGCTCCTGTGAAGGGAAAATCCAAGCATACTTCATTTACTGAGCTACTACACTAGAATAAGCACCTTTAATTATTTTAGTCTCTCTCTCTGCCTTCCAGACAATGACAAAGCCTTGTGAAGGCAGGGTTCTTATTTATTACCTAGCTCCTGTAGGACGCTTTATTTAACCAGCCTTGCCAACACAATGATTTCCTTAGGAAACTTTGTCCCTCACCGCAAATTACATCCTATTAATTTAAAGAAGCAGAGACAAAAATTAACTTTCTGCCCCTTTTGCCACAAACCTGCTACGGGCCATTAAAAATATACCAATCTGACTTGTCAAATGTACTTTAAATCAGCTGGTTTAAATTGGCAAACGCCTGCCTGTAACGAAAAAGTTTTTGAGTTACTTTTTAGTTGTATGAAAAACAAGAGAGGACCTAATAATGGTTAATGGTCAGCACTTACACAGCAGAGCACTTTTCATCTCCAGAGTGCTTTTCAATATTAACTAATCAAATTTAACTCATTCCTGGAAGGGGGACATTATGAAAGTTTTATTGATCAGGTAAATGAGGATTTGAATGGCTTAAGCCTCAAAGTCAGGTACAATCAGTGAAAGCCAAGGCTCTGCACTGACTTGGAAGATGTTCTCAGTATCTCAGGTTCATCCCTTCCTAAGGTGGCAACCGGGGACAGACCCCAATGACTCCCCTTGGCACTGAAAGAGCAGGACTATATAAATTTGTTAAAAGTTGCTAATAAGAAGCTTTGTTTAGCAGACAATGAGGTCCCTATCCAATACAGAAATCCGAGTACTGGATTTGGTTAATAATTACCTTGAAAAGGCTGTGCCGAAGACTTAGCAGTCAGTATAGCACTCGCTATGGCATACAACCTGAGCAAAGCATATTGCTTAGCAATGAATATCAATGGATGAGTCCTACTCTAGTCATTTTACATAAAAACGTATTTCTGCAAACACAGACTGAGATTCGGGCTGAAATAATTGTTCCTCAGTATGCCATTGTATACAGTCATACTTTCATTCTTTTTGGCCAGCTGACATTTGTTCAGATTTCATAATATTTACTTACTCATGTTTCCTTTTTTTGGCTATATTTGCTGAACTATATAACTTTCTTTTTATCTGTAGATGTAACTGCATGCATTGCTGCAAATTGGTAGATAATCTAAATGTAGTCGCAGCTCTAAAATCTTCCAGCTGTTACCTCAGCTAGATCAAAATTAGAATAATTATTTTAAAATGCTTAAGTATTTTCCTAGTACAATAATTCTAAAGCAGTCCCCCAGGACTGTCCCAATTTGTTTCCTAAAACTATCGCAAGCTCAAGTTTGCATTGCACTCAGAAACTAGACTGTTTGCTTTATTTAATACAATGTTGTCTGTCAGCCCAGTTGTACTGCATCCAGTGTAATTACCTGCCTTCCTGACACAGATGCACCAACGTATATTTTCAGTCCACACACCAGTCTCTGACTCCAGTGGTCAGACATCACCCTGATCCCACAGATTTAGACTGTTGTGAGAACTGCCATGAAACACAATTTCCATTTAATTAAAGGCAGTACAAACATTCCAGTCTCTATGGCTACATCTACCCTAGTACATAAAACGGGCCAGGGCCCGTTCTTTGCCCTGATGGCAAGTGGCAAGGCATGGCTTGTAACCATACGGCTACATCCTGCTTTTTCCATCCTGCCTGCTGGGAATGGTCCCTGGCTAGTGCTGTTGCCTGCATTGTGTCTGGGCATCATGTGGAAGCATGATGGCATGGGGCAAAAATGTGCCAGGGAATTTGCCAATAATTAAATGGTATGGACCACAGCAGGAAAGTGCTTGAATCCCTGCCCTGCTCCTCTTTAGTGTACGAGTATAGACATGGGCTATGGCTACATCTTAGTGAATAAAACAAACTGGAGTTCAGAGAGTGATTCTCATTCCCACAGCAAAACCCTCCAGGTCCACCAGGAAAGGCTCCTAATCCACACTAATACCCAGTCATGCCCAGACATCAAATAACGATGTGAATGGTCAGTGCCTGGCCTTCACCAGCCATTCCAGTTTATCCCCACGGATGCAGCCTATGTGTCTTTTTAGCCCGCAAGGCAACACTGTTGATTTCAAAATAATGAAAATTTTATCGTGAGTTTAAGACAGAGTGAATGCACTTCAAGCAATAAGCACATGTCTGTTGCTAAAGTTGGATTTAGGCTCCTTGGACAATGGTCTAAGAGAGATGACAGACAGGACACCACATTTTGGCTTGAGGAGTCTCTATGAGACAAAAGGTTTCCAAAATTCGATAACGCCTGGGAGAGGATGCTAGGATAGCTTGGCTAAGCAAAAGAAAATTATATGGAAAGTTTGCAACACTGCACTGAAGTTTCTATCAGGGTGGAAATGAGGTCACAACTGTTGATAAGTACAGTGCCAGTGGGGTAGTCCCCTAAGTGCTGTTGAAATCAGCCTGCCCCTGGTGAACTTGTGCATCTTTTGTCCTTCTCCTCCCAAGGCAAAAATCTATGACAGTAAAGACATCTCTTATTATAAAGCCTTCACTGCCATGCAGCGCCGCTCTTTTACACCTTGGACTTATGCTAGAGATAATGGTGTCAACCTGGGATTTACCCCCGGTGAGGCAGTACGTGGGTATGAGGATTCAGGGTAAGAGCCCCCAGCACAGATTCTCGGTTGCCAGAGTGAGCTCCCTTGCTTTCAGTTGAAATGATTTGCCAGTCCGCTGCTCTGCATTTGTGTCTGGTCTTTCAGCTATCAACCTTTTTTTGTGCAAGTATCTGATTGCTGGTTGTACCTGTGTGGTGTTAGGTAGGACAGGGCTGTTATGAATGCTGAGCAATTGAAGGAGGAAAGGGAAACTAAGAAATTACAGGCTCAGCATTAGAGCTTTTTCCCTCTGTCTTTTAAGAAAGAACTTCAAAGCTAACTTTAACAACTGAAATCACAGGCGGATATGAATCAAAACTATTCTGGGCTTGTTAAACTATTTTTAAAAATGCAAAAGCTTTTATTAGCTTAACATACTATTTCAATCCACACGAGTAAAATGAAGTGTGTCTTCCTTATTCTGTCAAGATTATGCACATTTCCCTCCTGACTCACGACCACACTGATCATAATGGCTTTAATTGATATTCATGTGCATGCCATATTTACTTCTGCAGAGTTCCCGTGTAATTGAGCAATAGTTAATGGGCACTTAGGACTCTATTCACAAGAGATTACAAATGTGTGTGTATTGGGGAGCTTTTCCCTGTGGAGTTTCCATGTGTCTGGATAGGTGCATAATCAGCATGGCAGTCATCAGACAGAGCAGCTGACACTCGTGGCTCTGGTGAGGGCTTGAGTGAGACAAATTCTCATCCCCTTCCCAATTTGGACTGGGGGGACGGGGACTGTGGTGGGGGGAGATGATTATGAGTCGGGGCTGCTCAGCAGAGCTGGAGACAGCATCCACCAAGATTCAGGATTTAGGCGAATCGTCGCTCTAGCTTTCAATAAACCAGATCTTCTCCTTTCTCTCCTTGGGTAAACAAAACTCTCCTTAATTTTGTCTGTCTTAGGCAACCCTATAGCCTGCGTGGACCTTCCCCATGCTCCCATCAGTGGGGCACGTGGCATCCCTCACATGAGCCAAATGACCCGTTCCCCCCATTTTCACTCTTCAGACATAGCCAGGCATTCACAGATGTCCTTCCCCAAAAAGCATCAGAAAAATCAGAAGCACTGAGACCCAGCAGTGCTCCACTGTGTAACCTTTAAGATGTAGCAATAACACATTTAGAGAGCAGACTTGACTGAGCGGAACCCCAAAGCACTTTACAAATTACAGAGAGAGGAATCACGTTAAATCCCTCCTGATAAGCTGTCATTCCTGATCTGCAATGCAGCAGCTGGTTCACAGCCCACAGCAGCACTCTACAGCAGTTCTGGACAGGCAGTGGGACCTGGTACAGCATCCACTGGCACGGCAGGAGAAAATAAACCTGGAATGGGTGACTCCTTGGATTGGACAGTGCTTTTTATGCACACATTTGGGGCATGTTTCAAAGGAGGTTGAGTGTGATGGGGTGGTGACTTCCCTGGGATTTGGGAGTTAATGGAATGAGAGAGAGGAATGAATAAAGACGAGTTTGCTAACAACACTGCCACATCAACGTGTTAAGTGAAAAATAATATAGTTTTTCATTTTCATTTTTTTTATCTTCTTTTCCTCTGCTAACCAGTAGAGTGCAGAGCTCATTCTGCTCTGGTTGTTAGGTTTAATAATATAAAACCCTTGAGGTAGTAAGAGGGCGGTTGTTACTTTATTCTTTTAAGTTCAGTTACAATTTTGAGCACCAACAGCTACTGACTTTTTTGTGTGCTTCCAGACTATTTCTCCCTTGTGGTGCTGCTCCTTAAGCTTAACACCATCACTCTGACCCTAAGACTTGCTCTTTCCTTGTGAATGTTGAAAAATTAAAAACTAAAGGACAGGGGAAAAGTAAAAAGAAAAACAAGTCTGCAAAGTGAAGGAAGACAAGCTGGAAACTCCACTCTACTGGCTTATGAAATGGACCCAGACAAGAGCTGTGTGAAAGTCCCATCGATGACAGTTCTGGAGGAAACAGGTGATAGTCTCTTGGGTCATAGTCCCTGTCATAATTTCATGAAGTTTGAAAGCTGCCACACTCATGTGCCTTTATTCTCTTAGAAAACACACCTGGATCATTCCTAGTTGAACACAAGAGAAGAGCAATATTGTCTGATGATATGAGTTGTGCTTGTCTGAAAAACTGATTATACCTTGTCACACAAATGTAGGTTTGACATGGAGTCTAGAAGCTGCATCTGGAGACAACTGCTGGGTCAGCATGCAGCTGGGCTGCCCGCAATATAGCTGCCCTCAGCAAAGGTGTCCCACCTTGGGAAGGACCTCATAGTTTCTGGGGATGGTCCAAATTTCTGCATATTTCAGCAATATTGCCTTTCCCATTGGTCAGGTAACTATGAAGCTGCCTTCCTCCCTAGAAAACGGTAGAAAAAAATTATCCTTAGGTTTCAGAATTGCATGGAATTTGTATGAAAGAAAGACCTAGTGTGATGTGCGGGGAGAAGTATAAAAATATTTACTGTCAGAGTTAAAATGCAAGATAGCGTACGTTAGGTATTTCTTTATACATGGATTTCCCTGATGTAGTATACAGTTATCACATTGCATTCATGTGATGATCATCTTCAGGTAGAACAGCTTCAGCAAACGAGAAAGAATATGGGAACCCTTTCTTATATTTATCACATTAGAAATAAGTCTCTATTGTTGAAAAGAACAGCAATTGCATTTCTTCCTAGTCCAGGTAGTGTTGTCTTTATCATATCCATTATGATGCTAAATGCAAGACCAATGTTTCATAGAACTTTTCCAGTCCAAGATTTGATTGAAAGTGAAACCACTGACTTGGCACATCAAAATCTTGGCTGGATGTGATATTGTTACAGCACAGAAGCATTTAGGATTCATCCAACAAAGACTGGCAATGTTGTTTGCTTCACCATGCCACTGGCAATCTTGGTTTCAATGTAGGCTGTGGTGCAATGTCTTTCTCTGCATTAGATTATGTCTATCTTCACTTCCCATTTGAATGTCCCACCCTCTGAGGCAGAAAGCGTTCTAGGATGGGATTTTCTCTGTCCACTCCTTTGGAAAACTTCCTGTGGAAGACTGAATTATTCCCTGGGTATTATGGATTCAATGGGATTTACAATTATCCATTTATGGATTAGATATGTCACCACTCAGGAATGCAATGCATACAGTCCCATCATGGTTGTATCCAAAAGTCCGATGATTATACTGTGTTAAATTATACGGTTACTTCATTATATTCTGCAGTAGAGGAATTACTTCCTTTATAGAATTGTCTCCCAGGATGGTAAATGCCAGTTTCTGACCTTATCAAGAGTTCTCAGAGCGAATTGTACATCTGTTCCAGATCCAGCCCAAATGGGCAGAGATGTTGTGCTGTACAACATCAGTAATGATTAGTATGGAAAAAGCATTCGTGGGTTAGATGATGACCTTTAGTAGTGACAAAATTGAGGTGCTGATGGCACATCTTAGCAATACGAACTAGTCACATCACTCGGCAGTGTTGCTCCTCCATGTGTAGGAATAGCTTATTTTTTGCTGAGGACCAGATGTTTTGGAGGCATTTCTTCACAGAAAGGGTCGTAAGGCATTGGAATGGGCTGCCCAGGGAGGTGGTGGAGTCACCATCCCTGGAGTTCTTTAAGAAAAGACTGGACATGGCACTTGGTGCCATGGTCTAGTTGACGTGGCGGTGTTAGGGCAAAGGTTGGGCTCAATGATCCCAGAGGTCTCTTCCAACCTCATCGATTCTGTGATTCTGTGATTTTGAAGGCTCTCATGGGCATGTGCTTTTCCTCTCAGCATGACAAGTAACGGTAGTTTCCCAGATCCAGCTCATCCCCATTGAAACAAACCAAAGCCTTTCTGTTCGCATGGAGAGAAGAGGGAGCAAGGCCTGAGAGCCCTGCATTTAAAAAATCAGCAGGACAAACTGAGCATTGCCCCAACAGCGCTGAGCCCAGGGTTTCAGGAAGACCGCAGCAGTGGGAACCTGTGACAGGCTGATAGCATCCACCCACTTCTCAGTTCTCTTCCAGGTTGCTTCCAGGCTTTGTAGTCACCACCACTTGCCTGAATCTCAGCTCTTCTCTCATCAAAATGTAAGATTTCCTCTGGAGCAACTACCTTTTCTACTGGGTGAGACACACAGTTTGGGCAATAATGCTAAAATTAAATGTTTCACAATGATAAATTTGACTTTTTGTCTTGATAAAAGAAAAATTGTTTTGATTCTTATTTTGCTTATATTGAAATACTGTTCAGAGTAATGTATATACAGTTACCAGATTTTAAATGTGCTAACCTTTTTAACATGGTCAAAAATTATTTCATTCCTCCAAATGAAGCAAGCTTTGGGAATTATTTTCCATGAAATATTTTAAAATTTTATGTGGGGATCCACCACGGAAACAAATTTTAAAATCTTTAATCAAAGCAAAATTGAAAATGTTGAAATTTCTCAGAAAGGTGGAATTTTTAACTATATTTACCATAAATCTTCCATGCTTCTGTACAGAACCCCAACTCAGTCACTAACTGCAAGGAGAGACGAAAATTTTTTCCATGTCAAAAGCCTGCATCAGGTTGAAATCCTTTCTAAAGTTTGAACAGCAACAAAACGTTATCACTTTTTAAGACTGAGAGAAGAAAAACTTATAAATTATTCTTATAAAGAAAATATCTGTAAACATTTTGCCGAGATCTCACATTTTCATGCCTCAGTTGAGGCTTTTAAAACCGTCAAAAGAGATTGATTGATGGGAAAGTCCTGTATGTTTGTGAAAGTTCTCTAACCAATGAAGGTGAAAGGCTCTGGGCAAGGAAAAATTGAAGTTTGGATGTGTTCAATGGCTACTCGTTAAATTCTGGCATCTGAATTTGCTAAAGCTCCTGCCTGCCTTACTGAGCAGTGACCAGATGCAAAACCTCTCTCACAAACCAGCAATAAAATTTTGGATGCATGTCAGAATATGGTCAATGTTTGCTATTTTCAGTGGAAATGCTAACAGGTCGTCCCATATCCCAACTTATTGTGGTTACCCCATGATCACAGTGACCCTCCATGCTGCGTCACACTCCTGCCATCCCTTTGCAGCCAGGAAGAGCAGTACCACGACAAAAATGAATCTCACTAGAGCTATCCCATAGTGTTCCTGATCATGCGGGAAACAGAAACAAAACTCAGCCTCTGCTCCTCCTCTCCTCCACACATATACAAAATTTCAGAAAGGATTAGCCACAGGTTAGGTGGTGAATTGAACTATCTATTTTTCTACCTGCACTCCCAATCACTAAACCAAAATTCTTGCATTTAATTCAGAAGACTTCTGCAGAACTTCCTTACGGAGTGTCACGTTCATAATCTTAAAGTTTAATGATCAAAATTGTGATTCAACAGTATCCTGAAGCTTTTGTGTAACACTGCATGTAGGTCTTAATGGAGCAGTTCCACAGAAGAAGCCGATTGAACTACTCAGCTGCAGGGAGCTTCCAGTACATGACAGAAGCACTGGAGAGTGTTATCCCAAAAAACAGGGAAAAAGGGCATATGACCCATTAACTGTACAGTCAGCTAGCTGCGTTTGTCTATCTGCTCCACAGAAAGGTTGTTAATATCAATTTGTTGCATCCTTGAAAGGAATAGAAGGAAGATATCCTGGTTCGAAAGCACTTGTGTGCCCTGAACATTTGAATATACCATACAAAGATGATAATCCATCCTTCCTCAAGGGAAGTTGTTAAAATTGTAAACTGGGAGCTTACGACTTGTATGACCGCAGGGTGTTGCAACTTAGCACCATATAAAGTCACGTAGGGTTGAATGGTGTTCATGGCTAACCCCAACCGGTTTAGAATATAATTACAAAGCTTAAGGCGTTGCATGAGTTGCGTAAGTTAGCATAAAGATAGCATCTAAAGCACTTTTTCTATAGTGCTACCTACCCATCTATAAATATTTATAGACATATATAATGCAACTAACAATAAAAAATGCATCTAATGCTCTTTTTTTTGTGTAAGTGTGTATAAACAAGCACAAAGAAACAGTGAATATAGGTATAAATGTGCTACTTTTTCATTTTGTTTTAAAACAACTTTTTGTTAATGTGTTTGAACAGTCCCTGGGAGTCTTTAGATTTGAGACAAGTGGATTATGTGACAATAACAAACATTAAACTACTGTTATTTGACAACGTTGGTTAAAAGTAATTCCAAAGCCGTCATATTTCTAATTAAGTTTGAAAGTGATGCATAACAAAAGGACTCGGAGAAACTTTAATTTCATATTCTAAACTAGTTAGTCCTATTTGTTTGCTTTGAATCACTCATTTCAATAAGGTGAAAACTTGTGTTAATCCTCCATTCATCAGTTGCCTGGGTGCGTGTGAAATGAGTCATGTGGACAAAATAAACCACTGCTAGCCGCAATATTCTATTGTCCTTTAAGCTTCTTCAAGGGGCCTCTTCACAGGTACCAAAAAGCCACTCTAGACACTTCACATATTTTTGAAGATCCTCCCTTTTTTCACATCGCACATTACTCACTCATTGAAGAATAGCAGAAAACAGGCATAAAATGAAGAAAAAGCTGAAGTAGGCCAAACTCATTTTCTACACAGAGAGAGATAATTGGCACTGCAGTAATTTTGGAGAACTGAATTAAATGAATAAATTGTGACATGGGAAAAACTGAAAAGGACAACAGTTTCCTGGCTTGCACATAATAGTTACTTTGGACAGCATTTTTCTTGGAGACCAATTGATAAAACAGGACAAAAATGTTTTTCCCATCAATTGCTTTCAAACATTGTCCTGCTAAATGCCCAATTAAAAGGTAGAAGTGTGAGCTTCTTTTTTTGCTTATAATGACCACATATTGGGGGGAAAAAATCAGTACCAATGTCCCAGCATTTTCTTTTGTGGATGCGGAATAAAAAGATCAATGGAAAAAGGTTCTTATCTTACCTTAAACTAAAACAGCAGCCTCAAAGCCTGCAGACCAGCATGGGGGTGAGGATGGGGTGGTGGACAGCGGGACACATAGAGTATCACTGCACTATGCTGAAACTATCATTTACACCAAAAAACTTAATTTCATATGTTGGTAAAATACATGAGTTTGCAAATTGCCAACTGATACTTTGCATGGATTATAAATGGGTTATCTATTTCATGTCCAAGAAAGAAACAGTTATGTATAAAAACCTTATACCAAAGTTTTCCTTCATTTGATTTTTAAAGAACCTTTGCTGTAAAGGCATGGTTCTCTGACAATTAAAAATAATTCTATCGAGTGTAACGAACAAAAGGCACCAGAGTCAAAGTTGTTTCTGAGATAACCCCACTGAATTAAAAGGGGGTTAATTCATCACCTTCTTGTTAGTTATATTACTTGAGCTCTTAAAGAGCTGACGCTGCCAGTCAATACTACAAACATTCATTACTTTTCGCAGTGCTATTTTTAAACAGCAGGTTCACTGGTAGGAGGAAAATCTTTTCTATATGGGACTAACCTAAAACTAGCAAAATAATTTTAAAAGAAACGTCTTGGTAACAAAGTAGATTTATCTGTCCATATGTCTTACATGTACATCAGTAGGGCTTTACAATTTCTTGCAGACCATCATGCACATGCATCACCAGCCTTAAATTGAAAACAATGTAAAGATGAAATGGTTGTACAGAGTAGTTACAAAACACCTAACATGGCCTTGTACTAGCTAGTAATACACAAGGAATCAGTAATGTGTGTGGTTCTGTTTGTCCGAATTTAATGATAAATCCTGCCTCATATGAAAACAATCTCTAATTTTCAGGTGGCTGGGAACATTCTAGAACAGAAGATACAACAAGTGGTGCTCCAAAATGAAGCATCGCTGCTGGGCAGGGACCTCATTTGCTCCCAGCTGTGTACAGGCTCTACCCAGAGCTGTCTCTGGATGACAACTAGATAAACCACTGATGAAGTGCGTCTAAATCCAATTGTGCTCTTGCAGGGAAGGTTAGAAGACAGGTAAAGTGGAAGGCCAGTCCCTTCCTGACAATGGGAAGTAAGGGGTGAGAAGTCAAATAATAAGAGCTCCACATTTAATAAAACTGATTAACAGCTTAAAATCTCAAAGTCCAACTGAAGGGAAGGATGGTAGGAGATAGACCTGCTCCTGGATATTGCACAAGGTTGCTGTACTCCCACCAGAGATCCCCTGTGCATGTGCTGCGCCTGGATGCTCTAGCCATGTAGCCCCAGTGCCTGCATGTCAAAGATGTATCCATGGCCCTTTTATAGCCATTTCTAGGCCAAAAGAGAGAAAGTTTCTGAAGATACTCAGATCATAGTGATCCTTACACCTTTTTTTTTTTTCTTAGCAGTCTACATGAAATTTTCTGCCTTTGTCACAGAAAAGGCACTGGTCCCTCTGGGGCAGTAGATTTCTCTTCATCCTCGTTGCCTGAGGCACTGATTAAGTGAAGTGCTTAAGCACCTGAGTGACTAGAAGCACATGAGTCAGTTAAAGTTAGTCAAGTGCAGAAAAAGACCTTGGTAAGGCAAAGTTGCTGTGCAGAGCTATCTATTAACAGGAGCACAAGGCAAAAAATACAGCAGGGCTCTTCTACACTTCTTTGCACTATTTACTGGGGTTTGAACAACTCTGTGAAACAGATTGTCATCACAAATTTTAAACTATTATTGAGCTTCACAGAATAATTCTCTTTTGTTTTAAGACATCATGATTTATATGCATCCATGTAAAGGTTTTACTTCCATGAAATTCTGTGTTTTAATTACAAAAGTCAGACATCATTCTCATGCAGAAGGGGGAACACAAATACAATTGTTAAATGTGGTAAAAAGTAGGCCAAAATAAAGCTAGGCAAAGAGGTTTTAGATTTTACTTACAGCTTATGTGTTACCTTGCCGTACAGCTTGCCTTGTTTGAAACAGAGAGTGAGAAAAGTATCACAACAAAATGCCACAGCAGTTCCGTCCTACAGCAACCAGCCTCATCTAAAAATGAAATGGTTATTTCATTAAAGCAAATAATTTTCTTTAAAAAAATTCCATTAAAGCATATGTTATCTGAATCTTCAAGAGCTACTTAGGGCACTGTCTGTGCTGGAGGTAAAAACTCTGCTTTGCCTTCCATCCTTACTCTTCTGAATGAATGGCAAAGCCTCTCTTTGTTGCCGCAAGAGAAGGATTTCGCACTGAAGTTGTCGTCCTAAATGATCTGAACAGGGACAAACTGGAGCTGTGATGGTGTGCCAGTGCTCTGCCTCTGCGTAGAGTCTTGCCCCACACCCATTTACCTGCAGACCAGATTCGGGCAGTGTTAAGGACCATGACCACCTCAGGGTAAAGACCATCTCTTTCCATGATGTTGGAAAATGTTTGCCAAATCAGAGGGATTGATCTAGGCCAAATCTGTGGTTAGTAATGAAAGAAATGATGAAGGTGGGCAGTTTCCATGGGGGTCCCACTACTTTGCCATAATCTCCAAAACCCTGTTCCTCCATGCACTGCTCGTTACACGTTTGTTACATCTCTGCGCCTGAGTCTCTGCAGCGGCATTCTAGTCCAGTGGGATACTACTGCTTCAGGAGCGAATATGCAATAGCAACTCTGGGATTACGTGGTTTCCCAAGGCATCTTAATACCAGAGGGAAGCAACTCAGCTCCAGCCTGACTGTAATGGATGGTGGACAGGCTTATGGTGATAAGATATCAAGGACTTCACTGAAGAACCCCTTAAAATTAACTTATATGCCTTACAAAGGCATTTATATCCTCTGTGTTGCATCTGCTGGTTTGCCTTCCCTTGTGCCTCCTCACCCCACAGTGACTGGACAACTCGGAATATCTTTGGGTGACTTCTTGAATAGACAAGGAAAACCCAACAGCTGTCTCTTAGAGCTGCTGCCAGGGGGATCTGAGGGACACTCACATGATGAATCCTTCTGAGGGGACACCAAAACAGGACAAGGAGAGCCCTGAGTATGACACTTCAAGTAGCTGGTTCCTGGGAGTCGTGGCTGGAAAGGACTTCAAGAAAGGTGCTGGGGAAAGGAGACCTTCCACCTGGCACATCTCACAGCAGCTCTGCATAGCTCCCTTTCCAAAAGGTCTTTTTTTTCTCTATCATAGCTTGAGATCACTGCTTGTATCAGGTTTGATCATTTATCACCTCACTTAAGAATTAACTGCTGCATGACCTTTTGATCAACAGGTAAGAACTCACATATTTTGTCAGCCTCTATAGATTCATCTAAACATTACATGATTGTGTTACTTTATTACAAGATTATGTGCTGTGTTATACAATACAGAGAGCTAAAAATTCCTCTGTACTCTAACTTGAGCTTCCCCTGCTTCTGTGTCCAGGACTGCACTCATACTCTTCGTCCAGCATTTTCTTCTGTTGATTGTCAACCATTCACTGCCAGGAACTACTCATATTCTTCTGTCACCTTGAAAACATGACTTATGTTTATTTCCCTAGAGTTTCACTCTTCCAAGAAAGGTCCTAAACCCAAATATACATTCAAACCATTGTTTCCTTCATGTCAAGCCTGTACAAAATGACATAGTGGTATAGTGTTATAGACAACAGTGGAGCTACTCTGAGAGGTACGTGCTAGAGATTTGGTTCTAATATTCTTACTGGGAATATTGATATTTCTGCCAAAAAATCCAGGTCATTTTTACAGCTTGTGTCTTGCATGGGATGATCTGCATTAAAAAGTAATGTGCGTTTTCTATTTTTGAAACACTGTAATGACACTAATTTTAAATTTTTTAATATACAGTTTCCAACAACTGCTCTTTGCATGCTTTGCCCTCAACCATATATGAACACCTTTTGAAGGCTGAAGATGAGTGGATATTTCTTTTAAGTAAAAATCCATTAAGCATAAAATGAGTAAAAGTCTAGCTACAACTTATCATTCAGGTCTTCTGTGTCATCAAATCCATTACACATTAATGATACCTCCAGATAGAACTGAAGAACGCTGAATTTACATGTACCTTGTATATCAATAATAACCATAGTAGATACTAAAATTATTGCGTGTCCTTAACAGTATCCTGCTGGATATTATAGCTTCTATGGGAATATAAAACAGACAATTTTTGTCCGCCAAGCAATTTATACAATACAATTTTTTTATGTCCCTTCTACTTTAAATGGAATTAGTGAAGGCAGTACGTTATCCTCAGTCGCTATTCATCAGAAGTTAAGTTAAAATTGATTAAAGTATTACTTATCTTAAGTACTGTTGACCTATTTTCTTGCAAACCTGTCACACATACATATAAGATTAAATATACAGTAGGAATTGTGCAAGGATAAGGGATGAAAATTTGGACTTCAGAACAAAACTTATCAGTAGGTTGTTTCCAGAAGAGTAACTTTCTGAATGTTCAGGAGCTATTCATAGGATGCAATTTTAACATGAGTCTGGACATGAGCCTGGAGAGTAGACGTTTTCTTAGGGATTCATATTTCTCTTTCTATCCTCCATATTCTTTTCCTCATTCCCCTGTTTTCTATGCTATTCTGTTTCCTGTCATCTCTCTTTGTGACTACAAGCCATAACTCTACCTTTGCTTTTTTAATGGATACACAAAGAAACCCTGCTTCTCACATCTTGTTCAAAAGTGCCATGCTCTGAAGCAGGGTTCGTACCCACAGTAGGCTGCCAAAATGAAGGAACAACACAACTGAACCTGACCACAAATATTTTTTCATCTGTCCATTGATCTGTCCATTGCCTGTTCACATCCACTCTCAGACATCAGGTAATTCCTGCATGGACAGAAAGCATAACCTGCCATTCTCTTATTTCAAGGCAAGGTCCTGAAAGTGCTCCAGAAGCACAGACTTCTTGCTGTAGGCAACTAACATTTTGGAAGGGGGAACTCACAAAATTTTTAAAATTTTTTTTTTTTTGGAAATAGAAAGAAGTGGAGGGGAAGATGAGAAAATTAAAAATATTTTCCAGTGTACTCTACCCTTACAATCCTGAAGTTCTTTTTTTTTAATATTTTGTAGGCTATTGATCCCCATATAACCCACATTTCTGTGCTGTTTCTGTCAAAACGAGACATAACGTTGAGGCCCGAGTGCTGGGCCTAGACTTCTGGCAGGGATCAGCCCTCACACACAGTGAGACATAACGTTGAGGCCTGAGTGCTGGACCTAGGCTTCTGGCAGGGATCAGCCCTCACACACAGTGATCCATGGAGCTTGCAAGTTAGCATAGCACCCACATACACGCACGGCATCATGAGCTTTCAGAGGAGACCTGAATTCACTTTGGGCTAAATTCAGAAAATCTGAGATCTTTTCCCTGAGGAATGCTTTAAAAATAGTGGGTTTGTCTTACCTCTTGTGACCCTTGTGATCATCTCTGTTGTGATTCACTGGGCCCTTCTTAGAATTAATCTGATGTCCTGCACAGATTAGCTTTCAAAACCAAGGTCTAATTTGGTATGTGAAGCATACGTAAGTCAAAGGTGATTATTCTCTTCAGTTCTGTACTGGTGAGGCTGCACCTGGAAAGCTGTGTCCAGTCTGAGACCCCTCAGTATAAGCACAATGATGGCAAACTGGAGTGAGGATCACTAAAATTGGTGGGAGGCTGAGGTATTTTATGGACAAGAGAAACTGAAGCTTGTTTAGCCTGGAAAAGGGAAAGCTAAGCAGGAAACTAATTGTTAGCTTCAATTACCTAATAAGAGGTTATGGAGAAGATGGAGCCAAATTCTTTACAGAGCTACACAGCAAACTGAGAATGTGTAACAACTGTAAGGTACAGCGAGAGAAGCGTTGCATGAACATGGGGAATAGGCTGCCCAGAAAGGCTTTTGGATCTCCATCTTTGAACATTTAACTTGTTCAGAGATGTTCCTGAGAAACCTGCTCTGATTATAGCCTTGCTGTGAGAGGGACATTAGACGAGATGACCTCCAGGATCCTTTTTAACCTAGATTACTCCATCCTATTTCTGCTGGAATTCCTGTGGGGTTGTGTAAGCTCTTGTAATAAAATCTGGAGAATGATATTTAGATTGTATCCATTGCTCTCCTCAAATATTCAGCACAACCTTATTGTCCTTATTATACAGACTACCTTTTCTGGGTTTTATGCACACTTGCATTCAGAAACTCATTTTTTGGGTGCTCAAGTTCAGGCCAGTTCTCAGAGTCTGTTAAACTTCTGCCAGCTTTGTGGACTGCAGATGAAGGTGTGTATTTTCCACATTTCTGAAAAGTCAAGACTCTACACTGAAGCATCTCTTGTAAGAAGCATTTAAAAAATCAGTAGTTGAAATAGAAAAATAGGGTTATATCTTTGTCTCACAAATTGCTTAGGAGGAGGACATGCCCCTGTATATTTGTAAAATACCAGGGATCCTTGGAGAAAGGCGTGAGTGAAATTCAGCGCTGCCGTTTTTATTTCCCATTCTCCTACATGTGCTAAGAGACGTCTTCTCTGCTTCTCTGCCTCATATCAGCATAAGTTCACTAGATTTCATAAATTAGATTATCTTTTCAGATATAATCTATCAAAATACAAAATAAAATTACCTGGACATGAACATCTTTTGGTGAGACTGAAAACGTTGTTCACAGGGTAATTCAACCTGGCACGTGCAAATAGAGATCCCAGACCTGTCCCACCACATCTGGAGAGTGCCGCATGCTCTCTTACATGTTCAACCTGTCGCTCAGGTCAGAAATAAAATCTAGCTTACTTGCCAGCAGAAAAGTCAGCAAAACCCCCTTAAAATAAACCATTAACTTCTGTGTGGTCTTTTTGACAGTAACTGCTAGCAACAGGGAAATGATTGTCTGGCTCTTCTGACCGTAGGTAAGAGGGGTTTTAAAGCAAGATATTGATAAGTTTATGCCTTGCCAATGCATCAATGAAAGAAGTGGAACAGAACAACGTCTGATCCTGGTAAGTGTAAAAATAGACTTAGACTTAATATTCTGTAGATGGAGTCCTTGTGAATACTATGGCTACCAATCCTGAAAAATATCCTACAGTATTGTACCAGCACCTTAAAGTGAAATTACTTTTAATTATTAATTTGCCTTAGTTCTATTTATAGAAATTAATCAACATCAAAAACTAAAAATTAATCAAAAAACTTAAACTGAATTTTTAAAATCAGTTGAAACTTTTCACTCTGCTTCGGAAGTGATCAGTATTTTTCCCTGACTACAACCATTTTCCAACACACAGATTCGTCTAGATACAGTCAAGCCCTCAGACCAGCCCAGTGAGTCCTTCCTAGTGCTATACTGAACCAACCTAACACCATCAAAGGGCAACAGTCACACAGCTGTACGCTAACTATTCTTACACATTTTTGGTGAAACACTTTGGAAAGGCGTATCGATCTGTATCTTGGAAGGGAGTTTCTATAACAGACATTGTGGAAAACATGGTGCATCGTTCTCTCAATATACCAACTGCATAGAGACAAATCTTAAAAATATGGATGTGGATATCAGCAATGTCCTCCAAATCAGGCTCAAAATTTCTAATACTGTCCACAGAATTCTTCCATATATTTGTACTTCAGCTTTTGAATTTACTTGCCATAGCCCAGTTTTGATGGCCTGCAGATCACACTATGTATGTTTTACCTGAACAGTGCATAAAAAAGAATTCACATGACTAGAATGAGTTATTTCCCAGTGAGACAGTAATGTAAAATCAAATATAGTTTCTTTTGTACTGCAAGGATATATATTTCTTTTTCTCTTGTACTTTCTTCAACTGTCAATTCAATAAGACTTTGTTGGTTTGACAGGCTACCCAAGCATTGCCAAACATGCAAGAAAGTCTGCCTGGGTACCTGGCAGACGTGATCATGTGTAGGTTTTTTCTGAGCAGGTTGGACAAACATCTGTCAGGAATGACGCAGGTAGACGTGATCCTGCCTTAGGGCAGGGAGCTGGACTAAATTACCTCTTGTGGTCCCTTTCAGCCTTTTATTTAACGATTTCACTGCCCTGGGGTAAGGTGACACATTGGGTCTGATCTTTTCGCCTGGAATATCCAAAAAATTTTACATCGGTTACGTGTGGCTACATAACTTCATACCTTTCTGGCCACCACTTCTTTATTCCTCTGTCTTTCTTTTATCTAGGGGCTATACACAAGCTCACACAATTCCTCAGACATTTTGTTAAATTATTATTAAACCATACAATCTGAAAACACAATGAAACAATATGAATATTAGAGGCCAAAAATAACCTTTGGCATTCCACCCATTTTGCAGTCTGTACTTTCAACTTTACTGTCAGGAAGACTATTTGCATTTAAGGTTTTGACACATTTTGCAATCTGCAGTGCCGTGTAGGTGTTGCAGTGGTTGTGAAGTTTCCTGGTTCGTTCTTACAGTTTGTTTTGCAGAGCCAGAGGTTTGTATTCTGAAACACTGGGAGACAGAAGACTGCAGTTGGGTGAAGGTAACATATTTGTCAAGGGGACTCTGTAAATGCTGCTTCTGCCCTCTTTTGGAAGAATTCATGCATCTCTAATGTCTGGAGTGCTTTAGGTGCTCACTGCTGGAAGCAGAACCCCAGGTTTGACACTGTGGGAACTTCTCTCTCCCATCTCTTTATGGTCCCCTGTACTGTTATCACTGACTTCAGGGTCTACAGTAGGTTTCACTTACACTGGTTTTCTTATTGAGTTCAGCTACTACTAACACAGAATTGCCATCAGATGTCACGACTTCACATAGGGCCACACTGCAAGCAGGTAAGAGAAAATATAATAAAATAAAATTTAAAAATTTTATACAAGAGCTAAAATACATCCTGTTTATTTCAGTTTGTGAAGTACTTGTTCATGGACCTATCAGCAAGAAGAAACCTGAATCACACCATTTTCTGACGAATGTTTTCTCTTTAACTGGTCTGCAGTCTGTTCGCCTTCAAGCACATGGTTATGAATATTCAGTTCTCACACACAGTGCTGGTATCTGGGTACTCATTCTGGGACTGGTTTATTCTGTCATCTCCCTTTTCCTGTAAAGTAACTACTGTCCTAGGAGAAAAAAAAAAAGAAAAAAAAAAGAAATTTACTATTCAGACTGATACAAACATTGCACTACAATCAACTGCTTCAGATTAAAGTCATAAATACCCACCTGCAAGTGAAATATAAGTTTCCTTTTTAAGAAACAAATAAATGTAGATTCATTTGCACAAGTGGTTTTATTCTGTTCTTTAAGTCTTGATCCAACTCCTGATTAAGTACTTAATTGTCGTTGAGTTCAACTACCCTTTGCTTCAGAGTATAGCCATTTTTTTAATGTGTGTATTTGTTTCTATACTTGAGTTTTGAAATATTTCCAGTTCATGTCTGGTAAATGCTGAAATAGAAATATAGCAGGACAAGAGGACAGACTCTAAATGTAACATAGCTGTCAACAGCAATAGTTCAATTGCTGTTTGTGTGGAAGAGTTATTGTATGTTTCCCTTTATTTTGTTTCTTGATCGCTGGAGAACTCACATCTATTTCTGGTTTGATATTTCTAAGTGTTTGCAAAGTACTTTTTGAGAACAATTTAAAGCCTACAAGTTCTCTCTCACTTGCTCCCTGTAAGTATTCACCAGACGCTCTCCAGGCTGAATTGGATGGGTAATCTAAGACATGTGGAATTATTTCTGCTCCCTGGCAAGACAATTTCCATTATTTAAAAAGAGGTAATAAAAAATAATTGTCAAGTGACACGCTTTGCCTACCACTTGTAAATATTCATTCCTGGCTCTCATCCATGAATCCTACAGAATACACAGTGATTTCATGATCATGTGAGCAACCATCTGAAGATTCTCTAATACCCTGGATCGCAAGGAGCAGAGGAGTGAAGTGATTATATTTATGTGCTTTTTTTTTTTTCCATTTGTCAACAAGCTTTGCTTTTTAAAGTGTGATAAAAAGATACACAGATGCTCTGTATGCTTATTTTTTGTATCCCCTCACATTCTAAAGAGCTCACTGGAAAGGCACCTGCATAAAACAATATCACAAAGAATGGTCAATAATGACTGAAAATAGTGTTAGTACAGGTGTTGTATGAATATCTTTGATCTTGAAAGCTCTGCTTCTTTTAAAAGCTTTAGGAAGAATGAATGTGTTTAAGTCAAAGAAAGAGCCTAAGAGTATTGTTTTCTAAAGTAGACAGGAAGAAAAATCACTGACTTTACTCAAATACCTGCTACACTACAGCAAGAATAAAGGCTGAAAAGAAACTAAAGCTTTTTACATTTATAAAGAAATATGAGTGGATTAATTCAGCTAGCACTGCCTCACCAATGGCAAAAATGTCATACATTATTCATAACCGTCTGATGAGCTACTTCTAGGCAGCCTCAGAAATGTAATTTCTAGCATAAACCTGATATAGATAGCCTTCTCTAGGTTCATATTTGTTAATTTTCTGGTAGTTTGCATAGTAGGATAGCAAACATGATTGCACCATGAAATGCTGACTCTGTTCCTGACGTTATAGTGAGATCTGCAGAGGATCTGTACATTTGCAAAGATCTCTGGGCTCACGTGGAGTCCTCATGGAGGCTCTGTCATAGCCAGGAGTTACATGTGTTCATTTTCTGGAAGCAGCAAGACAATACAGCTGTGAAAATACCTGTCTAGCTTGTAACAAAAGTAATACAATGACTTAAGAGCACATAGCTGCAAACGTTAGAAGGCTACCGGATGACCCAAGCAGTAGGTGTCTGTCCAGGAGGAGTCCTATCTTCTAAAAGTTGAGCCCTTGGTAGGTGCCTGAAGTCAGGCATCCAAACACTCAGAGAAATCCAGCTGCCTGTTTCCCTCTTCTGAGGTAATAATGTGGTGTTTAGTGCATTATTTTTGCTGGTAACTCAGTCATAAGAACATGGTGCAACCACTCAACGGTACACAAGTGCTGTAGCCCAGCACAGGGGAT
Organism: Cariama cristata; assembly: GCF_000690535.1. Taxonomy (NCBI): domain Eukaryota; kingdom Metazoa; phylum Chordata; class Aves; order Cariamiformes; family Cariamidae; genus Cariama; species Cariama cristata. The sequence goes on from NW_009613395.1 coordinate 129,824, forward strand.
TTATTTGCTTGTATCCTGTTCACTTTCAAACCCACGCTACCGTCTTTCTTCAATTAATTCACCCTTATGAGCAGAGTAAAATATCAGAAGTTAAAAGAGAGAAATAGTGTAGCCAGTTCAGGGTTAGACCCTAGGGGCTCAGCAATAACCTGTAGCTCCACAACATGTCATATCTGAGGGTTCATTTGAAGACGGAAGTTACTATCTCCCCTGAAGAATGAACTCAGCTTAATTCTTACATCTCTTGACAGCAGCCTTGGCCAGAGAATAAAGGCAGAGGCCTTCTCCTGAGATATTTGATCCTTGATTTTAGTAGCTGAGATCAGGGATCAAACCCAAACCTCAGACCAGTGAGCTGAGATGGTTTTTTATTCACTTTGGTCAGACAAGAGCACAATCTAATTCCCAAAATGCAGAGGAGTTAAAAATAAAAGGCAGATATAATGGCTAGCTTTCTTGAGTCTTTCCTGTAGTCAGACACTAGATAAGGACCTCATACATAAAGTTGCTGTTAAAATTTTGGATATTGGCACTTCTTGAGAAGGCATAATAAAAAATAAACAAGTAAATGACATTGGTTGAAGTCCAGCGCAAGTCAAGAATGATGCTCTGAGTTTCATAAGAGAGGCAACATTGTCAACCAGGAAAAATGTTTATTAGAAAAAAATAAACAGACTGATTTGGTTCACTGCCATAACGGAGTAATGAAGTGTAAAGAATGTCCCCATGCTGAGATCTGCCAGTAAATTAGAAAGTGATGTTAGTGGGAAATGCAACCAGCCTGGTATCCAGCTTTTCAGCTGAATTTAGCCACTACTGAAGCAATTTGACTCTAGAAGGAAAGGGAGGGAGATGGGTGTTGAAACACACCAGCAGTGAGCCAGCAGCTTGTGGAGCTGGCTACTAAAGACCCCCTTTTAACAAGCCAACTGTATGGTGACAATTCCTTTTAAATGAATTTACTATTATGATTTTGTTAGTATTTCTGCTAAAGGGTGAAGTTATGACTTCCATAAAGCTTGGGACAAAGTTCTACATTTTTAACAGAGACAATAACACAAAACAAGGAAGGACTTTGTATCTCTGACATCTGTTTCAGAAGGAAAGGCAGGTTGGAAAACAAGAAATCAATTAGTTAAGATTTAACATTAACTAGAACTTTCATCTAATTGTTTTTGTTGCCTTCAGAGCTGACATTTAAAACCCGCACTCCTCTCTATAGTTCAAGAAACTCTGCTGTAAGTTTCCCTTAGAAGAGACACTGCTTTTTAGGATCCCAATAGTAACCCTGCTCCATTGTCACACTAATCCCCAACAATGAGATCCTCAGCCTCAATAGCAGGAGAAAGGTTTTACAATACCAAATTTTCACAAAACCAAACTAGCTAAAAGCTACTGTAGCTCCACATTCCCTGAGGTGTCTTGTGAAAACATTCAGAAGCTTAGCATCGTACTTAGCTGGGGTTTTTTTAAGTTTTGTCTACTCAGCCCATGTCTGCATTAAAAAAAACACTCAGCATCTTGGGATTACAAGAGCAACAATTAAAGTAAAGCCTAAAAGCTGACCTCTCTTCAAAACCTTGAGCTATTGCTGTGCAGGAAACTATTTTATACTTAGGTGCCAATCTTTGCATAAGCCTTAAGCTTCCCATAAGCAAACAAAGACTAAAGAAACATTCGTCTCCACCAACACCAGTGGCAAACATAAACACAGGGGTTTTTTGTGCATCTGGTGAAAAGATGGTTTGGGAACGGAACCATAATTCACTCTAATTGCCAGATCTGACTTTTGCTCTTTCAGAACAAAAAGATGAATTTGAAGCCTCACAATCTCTTTGGTCAACTCACCTACACCAGACATCAGACACTCTCATTTTCACATAGTCTCGTGATAAGTTTAACTTGAAAGTGTCCTTTAATGTCCTGGAAGAGAAAAACAAAGTGAAGAAATATCTCTGACACCTTAATGCTAGGCCTCTTAAAGCAAACAGTATAACAACTAAAGTTGAAAATAAATCCTGGCCATCAGCATTTCAAATCACATCTTCGTACAATATAAACCAATTTTTGTTTAAAAATCCACTATAAAGCTGTAGCCAAGTGCTTTAGTAAAATCGCCTTTTACTAATAAGATGGAAAGCTCATAGAAAAATATTTTCACTGAGATATAATGATCAGGGATAGAGTCCACTGAGTTGCATAGGTCTCTGTTGGAGAGCTATGAATTGGCTGGGTGACTGGGATACCCCTGTCCTTCACAGAGTGATGATAAATGGAAGGGAGAAGTAAACTGGAACGTGCTTTTTAGGTTAATACAATAGTGATCAACCACACAATTTAAAGCGATCTGCAACTAATGGTAAAGTCAGGTTGAATTTGATAACTAAACCTGGATTCCTCACTCTTCTGCCAACAAGAAGTCAGAACATTGCATTTCAACATTTTTAAATAAGCCATTTTGCTTATTCATCTTGCATTTTCCGGTTTTGACAACTGAAGAATTACATATTCACAGAGATTGAATCGGGCAGTGTTAACCCAGAGAAGGAAGTCCCCTTCATGGGGTACGTTCTGTCCAGGAGGTAGATCCACAGCCATTCTCATGCTCCGCAAAAGAAGCCTTATGGAACCAAGTCCTCCAAATCACCGATTGCCGCATGTTGAGGGGTTGTATAACGCCAAACTCTGACATAAGCTGTAAAACAAAGAAGCTATGAAAACCACAGAAAAAAATCAAGGTAAAATCTACTGCATCCCAGTCTAGTTCAAACTTAACCTGACTGGAAAAGGGAGAGGCAGAGATCAGAGAAGACAGGTGATCCAGCAATTATATTTATCCTTCAGATACTTCATAGAAAAAAGAGATTGAGAAGAAAAAATTGGACTTAGACATGTTTTCATTTTTGTACTGTGAGTAGCCCAGGATTATAAGGAAGGTGCATTTACAGACAATAAACTATCCCTGATGGACTGTTTGAGGAAAGGTTGCTTTCCCAAATCATGGAGGAACAATAATTAGCATTTAGATAGCACTTTAAGTTAGCAAAGCACTTGTAGGAATAGTACACCAATATCAGATGAAAGAGGCAAAGTGTTTTGAAGAATCACTTCATTCTGCAAAGCACTGTTCAAAACCAAAGACTTGTCTATGGCAAAACTAGCATATAGGATATCTGGCAAAATATCTCATTGGTTTTAGTTTTCTGATGCTTGCCTCCTGTATTTTTGTTGCAGGTAGTTTTTGGTCATATCAATCAAGCTGTCAGCAAAGGAAGGAAAGATATTATAGGTTACAACTTACAGGTAAGAAACCACACTGGCCAGAGTAGGAAAACAGTCCTCTAACATGCAGTGTATATCATAAGTATTTAGTACATACAGTTTGGACACACAGTGGTAATCCTTCTGTGCAACTTTCACTTCAAATACCTGAGCTGGAGGATAAACAAGTGGGCAAAAGCCACCCACAGGAATTTCTCCCAAGGCTGCAGGTTATTACATAAAACAGCTCTTTAGACATCTTTTATAGCCAAGGAAAAGGAAACATTCTCAAAAGGCAATTAATCTCACTTACGTGAGGTAGCCAAGGATGTTGGAAATGAATGTCACTGGGAGTACCTGTCCCTCCCTGCTAGACAGTGAAGAAGCCAGACAATCTAGCTGAGGTGTCTAATTTGTGGACAGATAAAGTCAAACCTAAGCATTTTGGTTAACATTATTAAGTTCTAGGTTTTTTTCTGGGAATACTCGCACACTGTCTTTAGCCTGCAAGGAGGTGCTAGAAAAATTATAGCAAAAATACACAGGTTTATTCCTTTTTTAAAACTCTCATTTCCTATTAGGGAACACAGAGTTCTTTAATGATGACAAGCTCTCACAGTTCTCATGAAAAATTATTAAAATTGAGAATATATCATGTTTTCCATATTTTGTTCTGTCCAGTTCATTCTCGATAAAGGCTTGTCTTTGTCAGACGACCTTTGTCACTAACTAAATCAATGCACAGCTTTCCTGATACTTCTACTTTAAACCAGTTCATCCTACTGTTACCACATAGCTTGATGTGACCATCTACTGCGTTCAAATTGCTGGAGGACAAAGGAATGGGCAGGGATGCTCCCAGCACCTGTCCTCACTCCAGAAGAATGACCAATAGGAGATTTCTTGTTTCTCCCCAAGGATTTTGCCCTGCTCCTTCTGTTCTTCTTGCATAAGAAAAGGAGGTAGAGCAGAAATGGTCAAAAGCTTCCTGGGGTTTCAGGGGTAACATTTGCTATTTGTTAATTGAATTACTTATACTATTTCTACTGTAAAAGCTTCAGTAAGAAAAACATGATACAAACATTTAAAAAATTCAAAGAGAAGGTTATCTTTCCTAAATGTGCTAAAGCATATTGAAGTAGTCTGGAAAATCAAGCAGATAGATAGCTAATAGGCCAACAGAATATGAATATCTTCCTCTGACAAGTGAACAAGTGTAAAGGTAGGCAGCAAATGTGAGAAAAGCAAGAGGAAAGAGGAGAAAATACTCAAATGAAAGAAATTACAAAGGATGCACATAAGGACATTTCCTCCCTCCCACTCTCCCTTTCAGAGAAGCAGCCTCTTATTTTTTACTAGGAAGTTACAAGAATTAGAAGTAATCCTTTGAAAACAAAACAGGATGTTCCTGTGCTTGTCTACTGCCCTTCATATATCTAAACTGATAAAGGTTGGAGCACCAAAAAATGTGGGTATTGGTATTTTATAGGCAGTCAGCTCGAGCTTTTTAATGAACACATATGTAAGCAGACTGCAATTCCAGGCATGCTAATCTTAATCCTAGGGGCAGGGTCCCTGGGCAAATTTGAAGACCACTTAAAATTGGCTAATCACAAACCATGCATTTGATATTTTCAAACAACCTGCAAAGCAAAATGAAATAGCTAGACTGGGTGGGATCCACTTATATATGAACTCTGTGTTAATAAGCATATGCCTATGCTTCTCTTAATGATGGAGTCTCCCAAGATGGCAGTGGCAAAGTGGTTGCATTGGGATTGCACACCTCCACTCTGTAGCTTTGCAAAGAGACATGGTCTATTTACGTGAGCATTAATACCGAGCTTATACAACTTTGCTGTGCCTGGAGAGTGAGCAAGTATCTATAGACAGAGGTGCAAAACACCATATCACAGCCTGTGCGATGTTAGTTTGAAGGTGTCTGCAGGGTGTCCATTGTAAAGTGTAAGCATGACATGTAGATTGAGTCTGGATACCACTCTTCAGCTAGCTAGTGTGATCTGGACATGCCTGTCGTCGTATCTGCTCACATGTATGGAACCAGACACTGTTTGCTTTGAGATTTGTCAGATGAAAACATATCTTCCCATATCAAAGAAGAAAGGCAAGGCCTCCCATCTCACCTTACCAGATAAAGCCACCAGACTTCATGTTGTGGAAACTCCACTGTGGCACTCAAGTCAAAGAACACCAAGCTCAGAAGAGATGCTCAGCTATGTAACAGTACAAGATCTGGCCCACTGGCCCCATCAGACCAAAGGACATTATGGCAGAACATCCGCAGTTGAACATGTCTGGATGTGTTAGAGGACTTGAGATGTTCTTGAGACTGTCAGACTTCAGTCCTTAAAGATTCAATTCAATGCCTTTGATGTACTCAGAAATCCAGAAGTGAGTACACTACTATCAAAAGCCACATTTAAAGGATAACCTGTAATATTTTTAGCTCAAATTCTTACATCTACTCCATTTTAACCAAAGTTTTAGAAACTTAAAATGACATCATCAATGACCTTTTAAGCTATTGCTCCCCTGTTGTATTCAGGACTCATTCTGAACTATGAAACCACAAATAGGATGTAATTTGGAAAATAAATGCCTATCTTCATATTTACATATATGCCACTGTTTACAAACATCCATTGTTTTAGGACAGCCACAGTCTGACACAGCATCTCCATGAATAAATCAGATAATTCTGTTGCTAAATTGCAAAATACTTTGACTCAAAAAGTGCCATATGTGGTACAGATTGCAGAGCTGCCTCAAGACTGGTCAGCTTGGAGTGGAGACATAAGAATTGGTATGTGTCTACAGCCATCTTTGTCATTGTACCCTTATGATGACATTCATGCTACATAACTTGAGGTACCTAAAAATTAAGCATCTAGCTCAAGCTAGGCTGCTTCTATAGCATTGAAGTGAGAAACACAGTTATGATTAACAAGCTTCTTGAGGCGCCAAGTTCCAACTGTGACTCATTCGCTGACCATCAATTTAAGATTAAGATATATTTTCATCCTGTCATCTTTTTTGTGATATCTAGATAGCATTACAATTATTTTTGCTGTATGCTCATGAACCTGTTATGCAAAACATTTAGTCTCTAGGTACCGCAAAATTATAAATAATGGATATCATTAATAGGGGAGCTCATCAGCAAAAGAAGATGATGCAGTTAACTTACTACCATTGGCTTTTAACTCAAATGTTGTGGAGTTTGTTCAATCCTGCTCAGTACTTTTTTACCAAATGAGTCTAGAAGTTGGAAACAAAACAAAAAAAAGAAAAAAACAGAAGAAAGACCACCAGCTCCAGCTGTGTTTTCTTGAGAATAAGATAGACATTGCTTGTGCCATCCATTTGGGTGTGCAGATAGCAAAATCTCAGCCATGTTTGTAAAATTAACAGCAAATACATTCAATGCGAAGTGGTGGCCACAAAACTGAGTTGACAGAGTTGCATGCACGTCTCAGGTCTGTGGGAATTCCAGAGTCTGGATGTTGGGACAAGAGGAATGTGCAGGTATATTCAGAAAATAGGGGCTTTACTATGGAAAACATTGTAGCTGTACAGTATGTGGAAGATTTCTTGCACAATGGTTATGGTATTATTTTTTAATAAACAGTTAAAAGAGAATGAGTGTCTGTATAGAACAGGTAAGTAATTAAAATTCTTAACTGTGCAGTCAAACACATACAGCAGCATATTGCCAACTACAGACAAAAGTAGGGCTGTACAAGTCTGAACATGCACCTATTTATTAAATCTTATTTAAAACACTGAAGTAAGTGCAGTGTCTGATGAAATATTTAGGGTGTTTAAATGTGCCACAGCTGACAGAAAGCATTTTTTTTTTCCTAGTGGCACAAGATTATTTTAGTTTGCTTTTTTCCCCTCTTTCAAAAAAAGACAAGGTAAATGATTTGAACAGCATCTAAGTACAAGGTAGGCTTTTCATGCCTCTAGTTTCAGCACGGGGCTTTCTATAAGAAGTGCTGCTGATTAATTGAATAACTTTTTGTTTTGCTGGATTTAAATCCATAGAATTTCCTTTGTATTTCTAAAGACACAAGCGTTTGCCTATAATATGACATTGTGCTACTTAATATCACTGCATAGCTGTGGAATTGGCCTCAAGTATAATTTAAACCTAGACAACCTATTCTTTTGAAGTGGATGTCTTGGTAGTGTTTCTGGCAAAGTGCGAAAAAGAGCATTGTATTATAAATGCTTTGAAATACAGAGGTTTTACCATCCCCCACCCTTCCTTCAAGCAATAGTAACCGTTAATACTACTGCTAGCAGTCCTGAACCTTCACATCACCTTGCCATAGCATAACAGCCCTACCAGTACCATTTTGGTAAGTGTTCCACAACCTCCTGTGCAAAGCATGTTATTTCCTTTGCATGCAAACTTCCTTTGCACAACTTCCCAACATGCTTCCAAATAGCTATCCATTCATTACTGACCTATTATGCACACCAAGAACTGAGCTGACCACTGCAGAAATTGCTTTTTACTACCTTCACCTCTCACCAGGCTTCTGCCCCTTGGCTGGCCTGAGCTTTGTGAGTTCCACCCAGCACATCACCTCCTTTTAGACTTTGTGTAAAGCTCCAGGAACCCAAAGGTTGTCCTCATACAACAGATAATAGTCTTTTCTGCTTTGGTAAGTTTTGTTTCTTTCACACTGATCACTAGCTCTTTCATGCCTCTGTGCTTACACAGAGCTTCTTATCAATGGTAATGGTTGTCTCGGTACGTACTGGTGCAAAATATATGTCCCTTACAGCAATAAGGATTATTCGCATGCACATACACAACCTTCTATTTGCTCTTTCTTGCTAGCTTACAAATCTATTGCAAATTATTCTTGATAACGTTATTAACACATTGGATTTGAATGTCATCGTTTCAGTCACTCCAATAATCACTCAAGTCCTGTCTTCAGTCTTCCAGTTACACAGCTCATTTTGCAGGCTATTAAGCATGGGTGTAGGGCAAATTATCCAAGAAAGCACAGAACGCCTTTTAGGTCACTGTGACTCCCTTCCCATTTACTGAAATGTGAGCGGTCAGCTTTCTCACCCATGTGCATCCTGAGCAGTAGCTCCCACCAACAACAAAGGTAAGGAGGGGAAAAAACCTGTGAGCTCTGCAAGGTCATGCCACAGTCACTGCTGTTGGAAGATGGTCTTATTCTGAGGACACAAAAACAAAGACGAGGACAGGGCAAGTCAAGGTGGAGCAGCAGGATGGGGCTCAGGAAGAAGACAGGAATCTAACGGGTGGTGGAAAGCAAGTGAAGGTAGAAAAAGTGGGAAATATAGAAATGGGAAAAGAAGGTGTTAATGCCCATCCAAACAGCACTGCAAGGCACTGATCTAGAGCTCCTTCTCCCATGACTGACTTGGCTGGATGCAGAGGTAGGCATCACACCATACAGGGAAAGCCTTAGAAGAAGCTATGGCTGAGCTGAATGACCATTTCAAATCCTTTAACAGAGTGAAAGTCTGAGGCAACAATTTCCACAGCTAAGAAGAACTCATTCCTACTCTGAGTGCTGTCCATTGGAGTTGTGGTCCTCAACACAAAACAACTGAAAGATGCTGTGTTGAAAACCCTAAGGGATACCATGTATGGTAGCAGCTGTACCAGCATCTTGGCAGATCATCCATTGAAATGACATCTAGAAAACATGGTCCTATTTCACTCATGATGTGCAGAATCATCAGTGGGCATTGCTGCTCCACTAAGCCCTATCCATAAAATTTGTCTCCATCTTCCCTGTTAAGTCAATGATTTTAAAGTCTAAATGAGCTTCTTAACAGCCTTGTTCCTATACCTGCTGGATTGAATGGAAGCATTTACTTCAACTGCAGCATCTATTGGAGCAGATCTTAACAGAACACTCCAAAGACTTTCCCAATTTATAATGAACAGCTTAAAAGACCGCAAAATATGAGCTTTTATTTTTTTCTTTGTATACTTTGTGAATATATCATCAATTTTATAGATGTCATCCTAAGATGAGTAAGTAATTTATAATTTATGCCTTTAATGATTTCAGCCTGATGTATTAAAATTTTACAGTTTTCTCATGATTGTTCATCCTTCAGTTTAAAAAATATCTGTTTATTCTTGGAGTGTTCTGATAGCTCACTCATATGAAATTTGGGTTATTTTGTTCTGTTGTGACTAGTCATAAAAATCACACGATCTGTGTAGTTTCAAATTCCAGATTGGATAAGTGCAAAAGCACCCACATCTTCAGTTTTAAAACAGGTTTTACAGTTGGCTTTTCACAAACATTTCTACAAGACAATTGTCCACTTGAAACCGAAAATGAACTTCCTTTACAAATTGCTTGATTATAACTAGTTGCCATAACAGGAGTTACCCAAAAAGTGTCAGAGATATACCACATTTTGTGTTTTAAGAGCCTGATGAAAATTTCAGATTTTACAAAGAAAATATTGATGTGAGAAAACAAAAAGGTATTTCACTCACCTAGTATTCTCAAGCACAATGGTACATTTAGATTGCCATATAAAATATGAAATAGGCTGAAGATAACCCAGTTTTAACAAACCTAATAATAGCATCCTGCTTCTTGTATTTGCTGGCTTCCTTCAGAAGTGGCAGTTTCAATCTCTACTCAGGAAAGAGGTGGACTACAAAGTTCTTTTGTGAAAAAGTGAAAGCTGAGATCCTCACATAATAATATAATGCCATAACTTAGAAATTTCAAAAAACAAGTCCACGTTGAAATGGTGACAATTGTAAAACAAATATCTGCTCTGCAGGAAGGAAGAAACTATTATCTAACGTAGGTTGACAAGACTTGAAGAGGAATCAGGTCTGCATGCAGGCTGGACCTCGACAAGAGAGGGACTACCAAGTCACGTCTACTCTAGAGCACAAAGTGTCAAATGTAAATTAAAAAATGTACACATGTACCTTGATGCAGCTTCAAATTTAATTCGCCGCAGGCCTTTTGGCAAGGATACGAGTCTTTGTGTTGGAGAAGCTGCTTCTGTGCCACTCGTCCATACGCTGGGGAAGGGAAAGGCTTGCTATCGCGGGCACACTGGGGCTGCCAAGCCCCCTGCCTTGCAGCCAGAGAGGAAACGCCTGGAGAGCTGGGAGTAGAGAAAGGGAGGCTTGGGTTGGTTGCAAGAAAAGGAGAGTGGAGAAGGGATTGAGAAGGTGCTGATCCCAAATTTACAGCAATTTTCACCGTACCTGAACATATACAAAGAGAACGTCCTGCTTCCCTCCCAAAGACTGATATTTTCTGCCTTTTTGGTTGCTTTGCGATGGGCAGAGTAGATACTGATGCAAACTTCGCAGGATATTTGGAAGGAATACGGGATGTTTCATACAAAAGAATATAAAATTGCTTGGACAATGTGTCTGTAATTATTCATATTATGGTAGTAAGGAGAGACCCTACTCAGAGAACCATGTCATGGTAGGTGATACACACGTATTTTTTAAAAATCCCAGTAGTTTATCCTCGAAAAATCTCACCATTTTAGCATTGGATGAAAACAACAGGTGGATACAATGAAGAGAGAAATAAAGGAGTCAGGGTAACGGCATATTTATCATCTTCAGTAGAATAAGTAGCAGCACACCAGCTGCTGGGCTCTTGTCAGATGTTTTCCAGTCACCACAGAAAAAGTGAGTTTTAAGGAGGGGTTTGAAGGAGAATAGATTAGCAGCCTTATGGCATTATTATGAGGAGATATGCATATGCATAAGGGGTAGCTCTGAGAAAGTAAGAAGGCTCTTGGACTAACAAGCGATGAAGAGAGGCATCATGGGGATGCCACAATGTAGTGCATATTGAACCTGCTTTCATATGTAAACATACAGCATGCTAGGCTCACAAAATCGCTATTGCCTTTTATTCAGCATCACAGTGCTGCAGAAAGTGGTGGCTGCTATGCCAGTGAGACATTAAATACAGTCAGTTAAATAAATATAATTAAAAATGTCTGAGCATTTGAATATTGAACACAGTTACAGCGTGATGAAGAAAAAGGAAGAAAGCGGTAACTATGACATTCTAGGGCCATTGGAAATAATGGCCAATTTGCTGTTAACAACACTGGAAGCTAGATTTCACTCTAAGCATTTTGGAAGGGACACAAACCTTTAAGTTTCAGGGCATAAGCAAGCCTGCAGTTGGACTTAGGGAAGGCTTTCCTTATTGATAGATTATTTTACAGGTACCTTTTGCAGGATTTCCACCTTCCTCTTGTGCGGCAATGTACAAACCACAGCACTGACTCCTTGCAGTGAGCCTTATGCTTCCAAGTAATCTATGGACATAGCTGCTTCTTAGCACAGAAACTTACGGAAATATTTTGGAATAAGCTCCACAAGAATTAGGTGAAACTTTCTCCATTTTCCAGATAAACATGATTTATTTTTTTCTGTCAGTCCTTTGCATCAACAATATTAGGAAAATGAAGCGGGGTTTTTTGATGACAACATTTACTTTAGGACAGTGAATATGCTTCCACATGAAACACATGGGCCATGTCAGTACATGTCCATGTACTGCACATAACCTTTTCGTTTGAATTGTATCTGTGTTATGAACGTATTCGCTGGGGCTACAGTAGATGCTGAACACTAATATTTGCACAGGAGATTCTGTTCCTGCATTTATTCCTCAGTGGGCAGGCTCCTGCCCTCCTTTGAAGGCATTTACAGGAGTGTGGTTCAAACAAAATGTACCGAAGACTGAAATCACCTAGTGCAAAATAATATATGAAGGCTATTTGCTATACTGCATGAGCCTGAGACTGGATCGCATCGCTGAGGGAAGCTGTGGGGCCTATGTTGTATTTTCATTAGGCACTTAGATTTTAAATGATTTGAAAACTGCATTTCAAGTAGAAGGAAAATCTGCTGAATGGCCTCTTTGCCTACCTTGGGAAATCTGTGAGCTTTCCAGTATTTCAGATATTTCCACGAGCAAATAGGCACTTCTAGAATATCTCTGATGATTTATCATCAGCAGTGCTCTGTGTAGAAGGCCACCGGAGTGCCTTGGCATTCTGCAAACACCCTGAACAATTTAGAAATGTTATTTTGCCTCCTTATCAATACACGGAATACATTACAAAGCCCAGCCCTGATAGAGAGCTCCTGTTCATACAAATAGTGGACTTAGCATCAAAAGATTTTTAACTCCTTCCACTCCCCGTCACATACCACACCGAGTTCTTACTTCAGGGTTGCTACAGGCAGGTGAAAAAACATAAAGAGAGACATTTGACATGGTGACAAGCATCCACTGACCCCACGAAACACATCGTGCTGGGCAGCCCACTCTAGGGCTGTCAATGACACCCCTACAAGGGAGAACAGAACTGCAAACCAAACAGGGATTAACCTGCACCATCTTCAGGATATTTTCTGGCTTCTTTATCATTCCAGATGATCTGACCCCTGCTGTGTTTCCTAGCAGTTAAAACACTTTTTCAAGCAGTTTGATTTCATTTTGTGTGCATCTTTCAGTTTACTTTTACTTCTAACACAGTATGGGCTGCAGTTACCCCTCCGATACAAAATCCAGAGTAGTTGATGCATTGAACAAGAGGGCGAGTTCTGAAAGGCCAAGGGATTAGGCATCTCGCTTTATGTTTAGGAATGTTATTTAATTTCCCTCCAACAGACTCAGAGGCAGAGTCCTATAGAAGGCTTGAGAAGGAAAACTGAGTTTCAGCGTGGACAAAACCAGTTCATCTTAGTGTTTTGCACTGCTTTGGTTTTTTATTTTTAAGTAATGTAGTGGGCAATATCAGTGGTGTAGCCTTATCAGGTTTCTGTGTGTTAAAATACAGGACGGATTTTTCAAAGAATGGTTAGGAATCCAGCTCCTGTTGGCTTTCAGTGGGCATCTTACCTCTCCAAGTAGTCTTGTAAAATATCCCCCTACACATGGAAAACTTGTCGGGGAGCCATGCACATTCTGCAATCTTCTGCGCTCAGATTTATGCCCCTTTTTTAGCTGATTCCTGCCTGGCTGGGGCCAGTGAAAGCTGCAGAGTTGTGTGGCTGTGGTCGCAGGCACAGGCTCCACTTCCAGGCAAGTGAAGGGAAAAGTAGGATAGGGAAGAAACAACCTCCTTAAACCTCCTTCGTGGAATCTCTTCCAGCTACAGCGGGTCTCAGTTTGCACAGGGAAGTCCTTTTGTTACTCCTCTGCCATGACCTCTGTCTGTTTGTCTGTCTGTCCACCCAAAGACTGAAAACACCAGCTCTTCCTGAAAGCCTAGAAAGTGCCTATAACATTGTGGGTACTACCACAAACAAACATTAGGAAAGACAAAGTCCTATAAGATGGCAATAGGAATGCTAAGACAAATAGTCTTGCAAAATGCAGGAGATCAGACTCAATTATTCAAAGAGTCTTTCCTGGACCTCGTTGTTTATCATTCCATGATAAGGGATATATTTATCTTTCAAATTCTTACTAGTTAAACAGAAGGGCTTTGCTTTACCAGAGGAACGATTTTCCTCCATCCTACCGCAAACGCCGCTGCCTCCCTCCTGCCCTCCCCTCTTCCCGATACACACAGCTCCTGGTGCGTGGAAACAGCAGTGGGACATGTCAAGTACATTTTTTCTCCTTAAAGCACGTGTACCTAGGAGGTCACAATCTTTACAAAGTCAAAGTTTTGTGTGTTTGAGAGCTTTGCCCTACTACCATGTAATTGAAATCAAGCTTTTAAAAGCTCACGGCAATGTGTTTGTTCTTTAACCTCACCCAGCGAAAAGAGAGGGCTTTGCTGAGAGAACCCATTGTTAAGCTCCTGCACTTAACTGATAAGGCACTGATACAACCAGTAGCAAAGAAAGAAAGTAATAATAATAAAAAAAGATTCACATGCCTGCCTTCCCCAGTACATTAATGCCCTGCCCAGATTAATGTCCCAAGTTCTTAATAAATAAGGCACAGCATCTTTAATCATAACATTGTTATGACACTTATTTAATACCAGGCAGACATAATGAGTTCTCACATCAGAAAATGGAGGGTTTTGTGCCATTTGAAGGTCTGGTCATTATCCCTTCTTACATATTAATGATAGATGCATCTATTACTCAAAAAAAAGTAGAGGATCTGTTTGGGAATGCTGTAAGAATAAATGAGTTGAAAAATACTTAAACCATCTTCCAGCATCTACCATGCATATGAGACACTTATGCTGTTATGTGAAAACCTCTGAGCACATGGGGATGCAACACAAAAATTTAAATGGGACAGGGCTGAGGTGCTGTTTCTGTGATTTCAAGGAGATGATGTGCAGGTTGTGAGAGTGTATATGGCAATCGAAGCAATCACATCCCTCCCGTCCAGGAACTAGGAGCTTATGAGTGAACTTTGCAAGTGTTTGGATTCTGATTTTTTTAATTCATGCCGAAGACTATACACAAAAGCATTGTTTCCTCAGGAGAAGGTTTGCAGAAGCATGATCCAACTTTACCAAGTCACTTCTCTGGCGTGCCATGCAATTTATAAACTCAGAGATTTTTCACTGGTATGAAAACACCTTGCAAGACTTCAACCATTCCCACCCTGGCTGATCCACAAGTTTTCCTTTGCTTGCATCATGATGTCTCTGTGAAAAGGGAACAGGATTTCAACATATGGTTTCTATTGGCCTTAACTTTTGATAAGACAAAAAGATGCCTGAGATCCAACAATGAAAATCCTAGAATGATGCCATCTATAAAGACAAAAAGTTTCCGAGGACACTGATTGAATTCAATCAGTAAACATTTTTAAATAGAAAATTGCTAGTAGCCAAAAGATTTGTCCTGGGAAACCACCCAAAGATAGAACTTTGAGCTGACTTCATCAAAGGAGATTCTCAACTGTGAAAAATGATAACACCCCCATGGCAAGAAGTGCCTCAAAATCAAATAAGCCTTGGAACAATAGTAACTGGAAGGGGAGTTTGTTGTGATACAGCAAATATGCATGTGCTGCATCTGTAAAGAAACACTGTGAGATAGTCTTTGAAAGGGGAGATTTCCACAGCACTGTAAACTCCTTCCAAAAAAATAGAGTGCGCTAAAGACCAAGATGTTTTTACTGACTGGTAAACCAAGCCACTTTGAATAATAACTAAAGTCTATTAAAAAATATATTCCTCTTAGCAGAGATAATTATTAAAAAAAGAAAGAGAAAACCTGAAACCAAAGCCATTCCAAGTAGCTTGACCAATCTTTACAACTGAAAGCTGTCCATGTCCCTATTTAATAGCTAGTCATACTACTGAAGTGTTATATTTTTACCTTCTTGGCCACTGGGTATGTAAGCATCCTCAGAGCTAGATCACTTGCTCTCAGGAAGCCACAGTGGACTGATGCTGATTTCAACAATCAGAGAGATATGCAGGGAGGTCTTTTTAATTCATTACTTTATTTGCTGCTTTATCATGGTGGTGGGATAAATGCAGCACAAAATGGTCTTGTTCCCGCTAGGCTGCCATCTAACTCTCCAGCACAGAAAACAGGTGGATGTGATGAACATCAATGCAGTTCTCAGCAGCGTATTAGGCAGCAATCACTTCACGCCACCTGTCTTAAGTGTTATCAGGGATTTTAGTTGCATCATGGCCTAATGGTAAATAATTCAGCAGAAACTGAGAATAACATACAAACAGAGACAAAGCCAGAAATGTAAAAAAAAAAAAAGATCAGAGGAAAGATCCATCGCTAGATTTGAAAGGTCATCAGTAAAACCCTATTTATAGGCTCTTCTGACCAGCTGAAGCTCTGTCCCCGGAGGTAAAAGCTCACTGAAATGTCCCGATGTGGGCAGAGCAAAAAGAGCCATTCTAAGGAGTGAGGAAAGGTTAGGCTCAGGGATGAGCATGAGTGAAAAATATTTGGCTAGACTCCTGGTACAAACTCCCACGCAATGCTTTGAAAATCTACCCCTCTGTGTCCTTAGCATTGGTTTTCAAAGTATAGCAGCCTAGAGACAGATGTGCCGTTATTGTTTATGGTTCAAAGGCAGAGAACTCGTTTGGTGGGGAAATAAAATCCATACTAATAGAGCAAGTACCAAAAAATGTTCTAAGAGGGAATAAGCGTGTTCTAAGGTGTTTTAACAATCTTCTGGCTCCTAGCCCAGAACTCAGTTGGAACAGTTGTATTCATCTCCAGGCCACCACTCTTTGAACTTATGGAAACCTATGGTTATATTTAGCTAGTTAAAAGATATATGGCCAGCACATTGTAACCCTTTTGTCAATGACTCCCCATTACAACTTTTAATTTTATTGCTTTTTAACCACAGTTGCTTAATTCATGGGTTCAGCTAAGAGGGACGGAAGGCAGTTGATGGATGGTGTGACAATGGCACTCCTGGCTGCTCTTAAGGCACTCATCATCTTAGGAAGGAAAGCCAGCTTGCACCACTCTCCTCAATGACTGATCTCAAAAGTTACACGTGCTCTGAACCAGCCCTCTCTGTGCTTATGGGACTTTTAGTAGATCTGCTGTCAATAAGACAGGCAGAACATTGCCTTAGATAGACAGTGTACACAGAGCACTGCTACTGGCAGACTTTAGAGCTTAAGGGTGAAATTTAGCAGTCTATTTTACTGTACAGGTGCTTATTTGTACAGGGAAAATATAGAAAATCATTAAAGAAATAACAACAACAAAAAGGAATTTGTTCGGCAAGCCCACACCTAAAACTTTTCAGTTATAATGAGTTTCACGTCCTTTTGGTTACATAGGGGTTAATCAGGAATAGGTAAAATCATAATGAAGAGAGAATAAAGCAGAATAATTTCAGAATATTCATAGAGCTGGCATTCCCTTCCTGTGTGATTGTAAAGATCAGCTCTGCAGATAATGTGCCAAAAGGTCAAGTAATTAAAACCACTGACGTTCCAGTCTACTAATAAGTCTGGTAAAAGAATAGTTCAAGTAAGTGAGAAGCCATAAAAGTATCATAGCTGCTCTGCTGGGTAGACCAGGTTTCCAGCAACCCCAAAACAGCGTTACAGATAACGGGTAATAGTGAGAGCTTAAAGGGTAAGAGGCAATTTTTCTCAGTTTAGCCTCCCAGTTTCCAGTGCCAGTCCTGAACAGGTCACTTCATACAGACCACTTGTGTTCTGTAGCCACCAACCAGGACTGGAATGGCATCACAAAGGATGAAAAGAAGACGTGAGGTTGGACATGCCACAGAATTGAGTGGCCTGATTATTTCCACCCTCCCTATTTTGAGCGCAAAATATTGGCTGTGCAGTATCAGACACATTCAGCAAGTGCATGGGATCAGAGAGTCGTGTAGGATCAGATTCCAAGTGAAAGAGGGCAACAGAATAACTTACCCAAGTCATACAACCAAGAGGATTTCCCTGCAGCTCCTTAACGCCATGTGTATAAGCAAACTGAGAAGTGGAACATCAAAAAGCACATGTGCAAAGTCAGAGTATATTTGTGTTCAAATGTGTAGCCCGTAGGCTTTTACTGCAGCATTTTATTGTTACAAAAACAGTTTTTAAAGTCCAAAGAAAGTGAGAAGAACCAGAGGAGAAGCACCATTTTTAGTTAGGGTTCATCACATGTAGAGCAAAGCATTGAGGTTGTTTCAAGCAGATATAATTGGAGGTTGTTGTCACAAGAGACTTCCTTCCTTCCTCTCTCACCTCCCTCCTGCTGAGTGCTCCCGTAGTGCCAGGACCAGTGTCCATGCAGGCAAGTGATGAGACAGACGAGTTCCCTAAAATCAAGTCTGGGAGCAGCGCAATTTTCAACCTTCACTGGGGTTTGCATGAGTACAGGCACAATGGAGGCAGCAGGAACTCGTGTTTGGAGGAAGGAAAGGACAAAACTGCACCTTTCAGCAACAGCCCATGCAGAGTTTTCCTTAAAGCAGTCATGAAATCACAGTTTGTTCTTCATTAGACCTACAGATCCCTAGAGGGAGGAGTACGGTGTGAAGGGAACGTGTGCTGTAATTCTTTCTGGTGTTTTACTGTCATTGCTCAATGAGGACAAGCGATATTGCAGTCATCGTACATTGCCTGCCTTGCGAGCTGAGCCCATCAAAGCACTCAGAGAAATGGTTATAAATAGGAGTTGGAGGTAAACGATCTTGCAGTCACCGTACATTGCCTGCCTTGCGAGAGAGAAGAGAAATGGTTATAAATAGGAGTTGGAGGCAGTCCTTCAATTCAGTGCCTAAGTAACAAAGCAGTTAGACATATGTCTGCTGTGAAGACTGTGTCTGAGTGCCAACACCATGTTAAACTTCACATTCCCTGTTTCACTCAAAACCAAGGGGGTCATTAGTTGTGGGCTCAGTAACTGCAGCTGTCTACAAAGGCTCCTCAACTGTGGCTTCCTTGAGGAAGCTTGGAGGCATCTGGATTTCATTCTCCTTAGGCTCTGGAGAAACCTAGCGAGATGTGCGAACAACCTCTGCAATAAAATCAGGTGGGAATGTATATCAAAGAATACAGCAACATATAAACATTTTGAAAAGGTATCAATATGTTTACTGTTTTCTATTTTCATATGTCTGATAAGTTAACCCAAAGTATTCCTAAAACTGCTTGCAAATATTTTTGAGGACATGTTAAAAGCTTGCTCACTAGCTGTTCTCTGCTGCTCTTTCAAAAGCCTCTCAACAGCAGGTATTAACAGTTATGATAGGGATTTCGCATGTAACAACCTTGAGATTTAACCCCATGCACAACCCACAGTTCAGACTGTGCTCATCAGAAAGGCAAACTGAGATGCAGGAAAAAGTGGACACTGAGGGCATTGTACATATTTCAGCTCTCTCATACCCCTTGACTGTTGTGCAGCCTTACTAAAAATTAGATTCCAAAACTCCTGCGTGTTAATTAATATTTTCCTGCGATGCAGCACAGCATATAGCAAATGTATCTGTCTCTCCACGTCTATTGCTGATAGGCAGCTGAGACCCGTCCTTTGAACCTTAAATGTTTTTCTCTAATTCTTCTTCCATCCCTGTTCCCTTCTCGCTTCTCCAGTCCCAGCTCATCTTCCTGACCTTCCTTCTCACTGCCGAGACAAGCACCAAGTGTGGTATAACAGTCAACACCACCTCACAACTTATACCCCATACAGCTTTTCTTTAAGTTATCATTAAACAAGGTGCCCCAGCAAGATTTAAAAATATTAATAGTATAATTTTCTGTCTACATATATATTAATGTATTAGGCTAGGAAAACAGACATGTATTTTTGTCCCTATCTCACCCCCAAAACCTGTATTATTTTCAGGAGCTGTCAGCAGTGTGCAATCATGTTGGAAGAGAGCCAGAACCTCCACCTTAGAGGTATGGAATGAAAATATGCCCTTCCTGGAAAACTTTAATTTTCTGGTGGATTCTTTATAATCTTTCCATAAGAACATACCACATAATCCAAATGGGAGCAATGTTTCCCTCCTCACGGCATCAGGTTAACGTACACCAGTAATTCAGTGCCTCTCTCCTCTTCTTTCCCTCCGCATGGTGTACACAAGAGCCAAAATTATTCTTCACCAAACGTCCCAGCAAATGGAAGAGGAATATAAAGAGCTGTGCAGTTCAACAAAAAATGAGAATATTCATACAAGCTCTTAGCTTCTGTTTAACTATCTGAGACAACAACTGCAGCAGGGATATGTTCTCCAATATCATTCAGAGCAAATCTGGCTATTTGACAACAGGCCCCTAATGGGGAGCTGTGACAGAATAGGCATTCAAAGGAGATGGGATTTGGAGTAATCACATCAACATCTTGTGGTGAGGAAAAACCTTTGGTCTCACCTGGATAATGCATGCAGCCTATGAAAGCAGAAACTGCTTCATGATTTTATAGCCTAAAACCAATTTTAAAATTACATAACAAAGGACTGTAACAACTCTATCCAAGTTAAACCAATGAAATCTGCTGCTACCGCACACCGCTGAGCCCTAGGGAAAGCACCTCAAGAACCCGGGATTTGAGTCCGAGACGATTAAAAAGAGGTTTATTCATCACAAGTCTGGAAGCACAGGGTGGGATTCAGCTGCCTAAACATACGTGTCTAGTGCCATTTTTGATGCCTTAGGGTATCGCATCTGGCCCCCAGCTGCTGCTCCAGAAGGGAGTAGGTCTTTCATAGATCATGTGTCATATCTGCCAGTCCTGTGTGGACGTCTCAAGTGGCCTCAGGCATTGAAAATGATGCTACATGCTTATGTTTTGGCACCTGAATGGCTCCTGTACTGTCTATAAGTAATTTCCGGTTCTCTTTATTAAGGGTTTATCCTTTTTTAGTTGTTGTTGTTTTCCCCAGTCTTCATTAAATCATGGAGATTAATTGTCTCCCTCAGAGCATCCTTTCTTCTGCGCTGGCCCGGGCAGGCTGCCTCAGTGCGGAAGGCTGGAAGGAGCAGTGCTTCGCCCCTTCCTGCACCTCTGGGCCCAGGAGAAGCCAGTTGCCCCCCGCTCCCATGGGCTTTGGTGGGAGCTGAGACAGCTCGGTGCATCACTGCAGCCCTATGTCTGTCCCTGGGCAGAGGCAGAGGAATAATTCCTGCATGAATCACACACAGGCAGCACAGGACAACACAGCTTTTGATGCCTTGGGGCTTTTTCAAGGGACAAAATTTTATTTGTGTCTGTGCTAACTGCAGATTGGGCATCTGCTGGTGACAGGTCTTGACTTTCTGTTTGTAAAAGATGTCCCTTTCTCACCTTTGTTATCAGATCCTCACCTTTTTGAAAGAACAGTGATGATGACTAACCCTCTTTAAGCATTTGAGCCATCATCTCATTCTCCTGAAAATCTTACTTTTAGTTGCAGATGCACACCCTGTGTACACCATGTGCAATTGCAGCGTGGGCACAGGGATTTCCCTTCTGCTCCCAGAAAGGTAAGTCACACCTTTTCCTACAGACAATTTAGGTAGGCTGTTGACAGGCAGGACAGTAAAGGGGTGGTATGGGGAAGATCTTTGTTCAATCTATTTATGTAGTGAATTGTTTTCCAGCAGGGACTTTATTACAGTAGAATAAGGTAAGTTATCTTCTCCGTGAAGCAGCTGTAAGAACGGTGAAGATACTTATTGACCCAGAGTAGCTTTTCATAAACTATTTCCACTACAAATTGCTTCAGGATGGTGAATGCCTACTCTGATCTGCTAGTTAATCACAGAAAAAAACACATCGGGTTCTCCTACAAATAGCACATGTTCAAGAGCAAACCCTAACACATCAGTGAGTAAATCTCCGTAAGGTGCTTCAGTATAATGGCACAAGGACAGCTTCGTAACACCACCTACAAGTGCCAACGAAGGATCCTGATGCACTGATCTGCCAAGACTGAAACAGAGCAGGTACCACAGGTGCTTATTTTGCCATTTTGTAGTTCATCAGTGTCATGAAACTGTTGGCTCAGTCAGCAAATGTGTCAGCTCTTGGAATAACAGCTACTTGTGTAGCTTAGGTACACTGCCAAAAGGTAAGTGTTTTAAAGAGTAAAATCGTAAAGTATTATGGACATAAAGCCTGTGATAGTAAAGGTGACTCCTTAGCATTATGCGCCATAGCAGCACATTTTACCAAGGGCAGGAAAAGTCAGCTTTATTTTCACCACTGTCGCCAGTCTTAAATATTGCATCCTATGCAGTTTCTTTCTGGATTTAGACAGGTGCTTTTCTGAGCTCTCATTTTTGCTCTTTTAATCTCTAATAAACACAGAGCACCCAATTAACATTTATGAGTTGCCCTCACACAGCACAGATCTGTGCAAAAAGCATGCAATACTCCATGGCCATGCTCTGGGCAGCACTGTGTGCACATTGGTAACAGAAACATGAGTTTAGGGACAGTCCAGAAAAGAGGTGGGAAGCCTGGAGAAAGCCAAGCAGAGGGCTTACAACATGGTCAAGGGCCAAAAGTACATGACTCAGAGGGAGAGGCTAAAGTAGCTGGGTTTGTTTAGTCTGGCAAAGAGGATAAGGGGCAATATAATAGCGGTTGGCATCTACTTGACAAAGAGTTACAAAAATGACAGAGCCAAACTCCTCTCAAGGTGCTAGACAACGTAACATGGAGCAATGGCCACAGGTTGCAGCTTGGCATGTTCAGGTCGGACATCAGGAAAAAAGCGCACTTGAAGAGGGGTGCAGCGCTGGAACAGGTGCCTGGAGAGGTTGTGGAACCTCTGTCTTTGGAGGTTCTTAAGACTCTGTTAAAGTCATGGCTGAACTCATCCCCAGCAGGCAATAGTCCCACTTCTCGTAAGAGGTTGGAGGAGAGACCTCCAGACTTTTCTCCCAGCCACTGTTTCTGTTTCCTGTTTCACCTTTAAGACTCTGCAGGGACTTATGCCTTAAAAGAGGAATTTGCACCTGATGTTTTTTCACACTCCAAATGAGCTTCTCAGCCCTCGAGATTTAGGGTAAGATCAGTGCTACTTCTTCCTTCAGGTGTGGTGTGCCTTGCATGAATTTCCATGAAGTGGGCATGTTCAGAGGATGTCTTCCAGGGCTGACCTTTGCTGTCAGGGTGGACTTACGCTTGTGTATAAATGAGCTGTCTTGCTGGATGTCATTATAAGGGCCAGGATGCTTTTGATATGCCCAGAAGCAGAACTTTAGGTGGCTCCTGCTTTCAATCACTTGCATCTTTAGGTAGTAGCAGTGCAATGTTCTTGGGGACCAATTTTTTGGTTTAGGCAACTGATGAGTTTGTTCAGCTATGTGTGATTTAGCAAATAATTTAATATGAACTCTTAGGAATGAATCAGTATATGATAGCAGTTAGGGCTGCTCTGTCTATGCCATACATGTGGTCTGGGAATATTGTCTTAAGGAAGGTGTAGCCTGATCCTCTGATCTGAACTCCACTACATAGATGGTTTGAAGCCGTCTGAAAGATCAGTCATTGATTTGGACCTTTATGTCCTCATTGGGGGTTAGTGTGTTGGAGGCACATGTTGGAGCTTCCAGGTTGATCTTTGAAGGGAATCTATGTGGCGCATAACAAAACTACTCTGTCAAGTCCAACAACAATGAGTATGCTGCAACAGTCAGAGCATTTGTCTCAAATCCACACCAGATTTCACTTCCAAAGCCGATCTCCAGGCATTCGTCATTTACTACACTCATGGCAAGAGTGTTCTCAGAGCAGAGGACCGTAAGAACAGGGTGCACCTAATGCATAGCATTTAGGTAATACGTAGTGTTGTGTAACATACCAAGCATTACATCATGATGTACTATTTTATTATTACTAGTAAACACAGAAAGACACACTTCGTTATTCATAATAACAAATCTTTATGAGCTTTCTGTGGTATCAAATGAGACATAAGAGTAGCCATACAGTATCAAACCAGTCTAGCCCAGTATCCTGTCTCTGAAAAAAAAAAAAAGACTGTACAGATAGCTCAAATACAGAGTTCTTCCCCAGTGTAATTCATCCTCCTAGTCATTCTGCGTTGTGATCTCCTTGAAGTGGTGATTGTATCAAGGCCGCCATGCTCAGTAGTCACCAGAGAATCTATTCTTCATGAATTTATTAAATTCTCTTATAATTTATACTTTTGGCTTCCACCAATTTCAGTGTTAAGATGTACCAGAATGTAATCATGCTTCCAAAAAAAAAAAAAAAAAAATACACCACACCTTCTTTTTGTATATCTTAAGCTTGCTGCTTCATAGTTCCACTGCATACCCCCTAATTCTTGCATTACAAGAAATTATGAAGTAGTCACAGAGGAGTGCTGTGATGACTACATTGAAGTACTCAAGATGAGTAATTTTGAGTAATCTGTTCCTTGATTACACAATATTAAAGCAGAAGGAGGACCAGATCCTGCAAATAATCTATATCAACTTTCTGGTAGCTTTGATTTTCTGAAGAACATATTCTACAGCTAGATTCAGTCTAACAATGAAATCTCTCTCTTTTTAAGAAGCAGCATGAGCTAACAAAGCACGTCTATGTAACACATGCACAGCAGTTGGTTAACCATTTTGGAGTGTTACCTTGGCATTATAAGATAAAAGAGAGCAGAGCAAAGAGGAATGATGAGGACGTTGGTGCATTAGAAACAAATCTCCAGAATGGCTTTATTTCATTTCAGATTTAAATCATGCTGTAAAATCCTCTGCTGTCCTTTATTGTGCAATTTTGTAAACACCACAAAGCCTATCGACTCTCATCCTATACTTGTAAGGTATCCGTATATAAGTTACTACTCTTTGTCTTTTTCTTCTTCATGAAAAGCAATACAAGTTTTAAAGCATCCCTTTCACTTCCACACCAGAATCTGACCCAAGAGAAGGCATGGCAAATGAAGCAATATTAATAAGTACCAAGGGTCATGGTGAACCCTCTCTTCTGAGGTATCATTCATTTTTCACAATTTGTTTCCAGCACAAGCTGAAAGCAAAGTGCATCCACATGACAATTAAAGGCTAGAATGATTCATGCCTGCTCTTTAACAATAAATTGCCTATGGATTTCTGAAGACCCCAATTCAATTCTCATTATAATCTCACAATAAGCACTGCCATCTATGCCCTTCAATGTTTGACATAAATTATTTGAGGCAGTATGTATTTCATCTTCGTTGATACAAGAAATTACAAGTGGCCTAATGGTTAGTGACAGAAGTTGACATATCAAAGGATTCAGAGGAACATAAACAAAAAATAAATCACCATCCCACTGCCCCTCCCCAATACTAAATTCCTCATTTTACAAGGACCATATAATCCTTTCATTTTCAAACAAATACCACTGTATCACTGTTATTCTAGCATAAGCTAGCATAAAGCTTACAATAAGGACATGTTTAATGTGCTTTTTAATAGCCTGTTTGAAGCACTTCTTACTGACATCATATCACTGGGTGATCCAAAGGGGATTACATGTGTCAGCCCAATCAATTGGTGGTAATTGTAACACAAAAGACCTATCTGGAAGCTCACACAGACACAGTAAACTGTGCTTCTATATTCACCTACCTGGTTAAAAAAAAAAAAAAAAAAAAAGCTATTAAATTAATTGGCACTATAAGCATGTAATAGTTATCTAATCTATTAATTTTTAGTTTAATATTAACTAGGGTGTCTCCTATGACAAGTATTTGACCTGTAGAGAAAGAATGGAGCAAGATCACCCGTGCAGTCTTTCAAGTTAACAAAATAGTTGCTTGAAGGAAAGAGGTGAAGGCATTCTTTAGCCTCTGCCTTGTACTCTAAGATTTTATTTGTTTTCATACAAGTATTGACTTTATGTGGGGCCAGCCCGGTTGTGCCTGACGCAGCATGTTTCTCTGCAAACTTCAGAGCTTTCAGCCCAGTCTGGGGGATGGCAGAGGCCACATTGCCACTTTGCAGAGCGTGGAGGGTGCGCTCAAAGCTCACGTCAGCTGTTCAGTCGCAGAAGGGCACAAAGAGGCGACCATCCCTCTTGTCAAGAAGTGCTGGGTACCGTTGGCTTGATGCGTGGACTCAGGAGCCGTCATCACCTCCAGGACATTGGTCTGTGCACAGGGGCCGAGGAAACAGCCTGGGCATCAGCATCCTCTTCCCACCTCCGTCACTTTGCTTTCCTTCTCTAACCCCAGGGTTTGGGATAGGAAACCACCAGCTTGCCCGCTGGGCCTGATCCTCAAAGGTCCTGAGAGCTCACACTCTGCTGGAGGCATGACAAGCTGTAGGTATTTAACTCCTTCCTTAAACTCACCCATTACAGAATCACAGGTCAGAGTCAGCTCTCACAATCAGCACAGTCATTCTAATTTATATCGGTGTCACTGAGGTCAGACTCAGTCCCACTGATTCTGAGCAGTGCAGAATTAGACCTGACACAAGTCCAAAATCCCTTTAGCAGTCAATTATTTCTAATTATGGCAAAAATCATTTGCCACCTTCTACTCCCCTTCAAGGAGAGGTTTTAGGAAAGCATCAGGAAGAACAAGATAAATATCCAGAACACAAATCATGATTTTACCTTTTTTGAAAAACTGCATTTAGAAGACTGATGTGATTTATTGATCTCGCTAAAAGCAGCGTTTCTGGCTGGCGCGCTGCAGCTCTGGGGGGGTGGCTGGCCCCCACACCGCGGGCACCCGCGGC
>NW_009613395.1:156287-157255 GCF_000690535.1 Cariama cristata
GCGTGCACCTGCGGCGTTATCCAGCACGTCCCCATCACCGCTGCGATAACACACCCTAGGCAGTTCCTGTGTTACCATAAAGTTGGCAGAGTTGCAGGTTAAATGCAGTAACACATAAGTGAAGAGTTTCAAAGAGATAAATCCATTCCCTAAGAATACTCAGTCACCGACTCATCTCTCCTATTCCAAATAGTTTTAAAATAAGAACATGTTTGATTTATATGCAGCCTACCTGCCAAGGCTTTCTGAATACCTCACAAAACAAATAAAAAGCATTAAAAGGAAGCAAAGTGATAGCACAGGGCAAAACTTCCCAAAGAGCCAACACTGCCCTAGCAATGAAACTAACACCCATTTTTGCCATTCTTGGGCAGAGAAAGTCAACAAAGAGGGTTAGAAGTTATATGCTATTTATAGCCCAAGTTAAATGACCTTCTTTAAAATTATACACTTCTCTGTGTAAAAACATATGTTCCTCTGCATTGACATTGACTAGGACTGAGCAGTCACTTGTGGTGACGGCAACAACTGATGATCTTTTACATCAGGTTTCACTGGTGATGCGCAAGCACAGTTATCGTAAACTTGTCTGTAGTGATGAAAAATGAGAATGGAAGTTAGGTGTACAAATACTTCTTCTGAAGAATAATACTGTAATTTTCAGAGACTAAGTTGATTCATGTCTCCAAAAGCCCTGAAACCTTCCTGTGGCAGGGCAACCTTAGGTCATCTAACAAAAAAATTACTGGTTTTTTGATGACCCCATGACCTGCAAAGTTATAATCCGATGACATTGTTTCAATGGAAAATGAAATTTAAAATAGAA
Organism: Cariama cristata; assembly: GCF_000690535.1. Taxonomy (NCBI): domain Eukaryota; kingdom Metazoa; phylum Chordata; class Aves; order Cariamiformes; family Cariamidae; genus Cariama; species Cariama cristata. The sequence continues at coordinate 157,114 of NW_009613395.1, forward strand.
TCCAAGTATGGGTGCAAATATGCCAACATATCAAGTGTACTAAACAAACACTGAGTGCTGCTGGCATTGGGGGATACCAGACCCGTAAGCATTGAACATAAAAATCAGAGCCACTGAAAAGCATCATACCTGAACAGCAGGA
>NW_009613395.1:157286-165130 GCF_000690535.1 Cariama cristata
GAATAAGCCAGATAAACTTGTCAGGTGAAAGGAAAACATAGAATACAGAATTGGTTGTGTTTGTTCCCTTTAGTTAGATTACAAGTTACTGTATTTCTTCCTATAGGTTCCCTCATGGTGAGGAGTGTGAGTGAATGGTGACTCTGTTCAATGTTCTCTATCAGTTGCCCTTTTTCCGGGAAGGAAACTGAAGGCATGGTGCAACAGTCAAAATTATTTTTATGTTCCTCGCCATTTAATTGTTTTATAGAAATTGCTGTTTCTAAAGCTTCACTGCTTTCCCATTTTGTCAGATTTTCTTTTCTCACCTTTACCTAATGCAGTGTTTTCCACAGATACCATCGTTCATCCTTCCAGAACCCAAATAACTGAAGAAGGAAAAAGCATTGCATTTTAAGACCAAGAGGAAAGTTTTAAACTTTTTGCTCACCAGCTGCACAATACCTACCCAACTCAACTGGGCAGAGCACAGGGCCATGAAAGAGTGGGGAGAGAGCAGCTCTTTCACAGCAAAGAACAAAGACTTCTGCTATGCCTGGCAACTCCCTTCTCTGTGCATCTGCAGGGTGGACAGGTTACAGTCTGGACCATGGTTTGGGAGAAAGAGCTTGAGAATGGGTCCAGTCTTGACTGAAGCTTCAGGGACTACCACAGTGTATAAAATAAAAATACACAGGGGAAAAAAAAAAAAAAAAAAAAAAGGTTGTGGTCAGATTTTGCACCATCTAAAGTGGAATTACAAACCCTTGTGGCATTTCAGCCTAAGATGTCAAGGAGCAGATTGCAACACCAGCTATTCACAGCCACTAGGCTTTGGTTCGCCTGCAATCAGCAAAAATATAAGAACTATATTCACGCTGTCCACATATAGCATAAAAGCCATGCACCTTTTCTCCATTGACTCCCCAGGAACTGAGTCCACAGCTCTGGAGAGCAGCTAATCTGCTTTTGCTGGAGATTTGGTGCTGTGCTAAGCACCATGCCACTCTCAACCACCACATTAAGCAATTTAATGAAGACCATGGACTAATCATTTCAGCACTGTGTTTGCAGGTCAGGTGTCCTTTCTTCACATCTTGTGGAGAAGGCTTCAATTTCTCTTTCCCATGCCATGTTTTTGTGCCTGTAATTTAGTTGCCAGCTGCAGAGCAGTGTGGTTTTTTACAGATGGATATACTGGAGACAGTCAAGATAAAGATTTAATAGTCTAAAATTCCTATCATTTCCCACTAGTAATGTAGCACCCAATGGTCACAACAATTAGGTGCAAAGGCAGAGATTGGCGTTATATCTCAAAATTCAATCAAAATCGACCTGCTTTTTTGATCTAAATAACAAACATAATATATTTTCATTATGAACCTACAAAGACTGTTAATCACCTCTGCTCTGCTTAGAATAGTTTTGTTTTAACTTCCTATGAACAACAGGGCCAGGATCTCAGCAGTAGAACTTTCTCACATTCTTCTTTGATGATTTGTTAGTGCTCTTGAGTGATAAAAATCATGATTTTTGTAATAAGTGGAGTTAGTGAAGTATGTTTGGAATTTGAAAGAAGTGTTGAGCTCATGGTGTTCATCTTATTCCAGATAGGCAGCCTTTTGCAAGCGAATGAAAGGCTCAAATGCAAAGTACAAATTATTCCTTGTCCTTCACAAGTGCCTGACAACATTGATCCCTTTAAGACTGCAGCACATCATTAGTTTCTTTTCAAGACCAGTCCTGACTGCACAGTTGGCACCAAAGCATCTTGGTATGTTGACACTAGCAGTGACATTACCTAATGTCACTAGAATTCCAAAAATATAGAAAATAAGTTACTGTTTTAATCTTGGCAGGATAAAAAGGCATAAGGGCTTTGGTTTTACTATTTCTCAGACATCTGAACATTTCTTTTCTGCATGGCAGAATTTCCCCACAACATGATGGGTCAGTGTGCCATCCAAGTGGTCAGGAACAGAGCATTATTTTACACAGCAAAACGACAGCAGGGGAGGACAGGGAATCTTGTGGTTAGTACACCACAGTGTAATTCAGGAGATGAATGTACAACTCCTGGTTCTACTGTAGATCAACTTCTGTGGTCCTCAGCAATTTCTTTCTCTTTTCAAAGCCTGACTTCACACCGTTGTGCTAGTTCTTTCTGCCCCTTTCTCCTAGTCTTTGCATGTCTGGCTGAGCCAAACTGTAGGTGAATCCAAAATTGAAATTCAGATAAGTCTATTTTTTCTGTGTACCGTATACAAGGCATCCCTTCCTCTAGGCACTGCTGTAATACAAATTATCATTAATAATAATATGTGCTTTGCAAAGAGTCTTAATTCCATAATTATATGGTTAATTATATCAGGAAAGTGAGTAGTGTGAATAGGTCTCATTGTGTCCTGGCTAGAAAAGTATTTCTCAGACTGCAGAGCTTGCCTTTTCTGGCACAGGAGGTGCTCAGGTAGGAACCATCCATAACCCACACCGTGAAGAAAGATGTGGCACTGTCCCTACACAAGATCCAGATGCAGACAAAGGGGAACAAACAGATCCCAAGGCAAATAGCAAGTAAGAGGATGCTGCTGTCGTTATTATGGCAATTCAGCTAGCCTACACTCCTTTAAAATGAACCATGAGCTGGATGATTGCATTTTGTCTCGTGGCTGGAAATTAAGTACAGTTACAGAGCATAAAAATGTACTTTGACTAGTTTCCCTTTTCCTACCAGGTTCACATAGATCCAGCTGTCATCAGCTGTTCAGCCACCAAGTGCTTGACATTGAGAAAGCTAGGGAGATGACAGTCCTTGAACTTTTTGTTTCCAAGGTTGCAGCTCCACCTATCTCATCAGCACTCAGAATGGTTAAAGGGGAGTTTGCTTTGATGTTTCCTACCACAGTACAGGCACCCAGCTGTGCTGACCAAGGTTTTACACCTTTTCATCACACACAGTGGCTGAAATGGATAAGTTGGAAGAGAGAGGGATGGCAATAAGTGTTATGAGGAACACCGGTCCTCAGCTGGTTCCCCCAAAGTCATATACTACTTCTTGAATATTAAGGGAGAAAGGACCAAAGGATCAGCCCATGACAGAGGGCTGAAATGGAAGAATTGACGTGGATTTGGTTTGAATCAGTTAGGGGTGCTTGCATTCATACCTCTGCCCCTTAGGCATAAACTGAAAGACCAAAAGCACCAAGAATCATGGTGAGGTTCAGCAAATTGAGCAGGGAAGTGATTTTCACCCACCAGTTAAGAAGCAAAAAAATACAGACCAAAAAAGATCACCATCATCTCTATTGTGTTATGTTCTCAGCAGAGAGATTACCAGGCATTGGTAGACCATAATTCAGAAGCTGAAACAAGTCTGCAATGTGAAGAGAGGGAACATTAACCAATAATGTTGAAATGAAACATAATTCTGGAGACAAGTAGCCTTATGATAGGACAAAACAGAATAAAATACAATAAAAAAGACTCCTTAGACTTTTTACTATTGGAAATAAACTTTGACTGTCCATTGTGATACCTATTGTTACAGGAAGACAGATGGTGTTGACACAGTATGTGATTACTGAGACAGATTTTCTTGGCCAAGAGAAATATTTTAGTTGAAGAGAAAATAAATATAATTTTCATTTCTTTTTAGAGCTGCAGTTGATTGAAATCCAGTGGGGAAAAACAATTATCTCATTACTTTTTTTTTTCCTGCTTCTTTTCCAAAGGAACACTGACAAAAATGTACTCAAAATCTGAAAAATCCAGCCAGCTCTAATGTTTCCTCATGTTTCCTGTATTCCTGGATTGCAACAGTGATGATAGTCAGATACGGCATGAGAAAGGTGTGGAAAATGGAAACAGAACATACCCAGCCCTGCCTTTGAACATAAGGAGCTTCACCAGTGCTCGAAGGGAAGATCTAGGAAACCTGGCAGAGGAAGGTAGCACATCTGGAGCATTTTGGCTGTCCTGTAAAATTTAAAAAATGTATAACCCTGTTACAAAATTTGTGCATTGTAACAACCCACTTTCTTAAATTCTCTTGGTTTCTGAAATTGTCTACAGACCTCTATTAAACATGTATCAGTTCCTTCTTGTATCTTTTTTTTTTTAATGAATCCCCTAGGATTTTCTACCCAAAGGAACAAATAGCTCTCAAAAAAGATGTGGACCTGCAGCTCGTATCCCTTTGGCTGCTCTGCTCTGATGGTCAGAGAAAGCCGATCAGAGTCTACTGAAAAGGAGACTTAGGGATGGTTCCTTCATCCTCTGCTACAGACTCCTATAGATCCTCTTAGTCAAGTCACATAATCATCAGCATCAATTTATAGATTGGAAAGATGTACAGTGCTAGCATGAGTCTGCAAATGCAAAGTTATGCTCTTGCTGGCCTCTGAGGCTGTGCTAGGGAGCCGTACACTCAGGTTGTCCCTGCTGTAGGGATTCCTTCTGCTGCAGCATCCCGCCACATCCCATCTAGCAGCACCTGACAGGATTCCAGTTGCAGCTTGCACTTTCAGTCAAAGGCTTTCAAGTTTGATCCCTTCAAATCTCTGAAGTTCACCCGTACAATTACCTCTGCTGTTCAAAGCAACCAAGGGCTTAGGTGGAAATAAAGAATGAGAAAGGATTTCCCAGGGTGCTCTTGGAAACTTGAAAAAAAAAAAAATGGGCAAAAGAAAAAAAGAAAAAGAAGCAGCATTACACCTTGAAGTTCTTGCAGCAGTGGCAGTTCGTCTTATATTAAAAGGCTAGATTCTGCTCTTGGGTTGTTGCGGCTAACCCGAGTTGTGCTAGTCTGCCATAGCCGTCGGTGCACAAGTCGTGAGTCCTGATTTTTCCATGCACACAGCAAGGACAGCTTCTGGGATCCCTGAAGATCTGGAAACTGAATTTGCCCTAAAAAGCCCTAAGGACCTTTGCTGGCAAGGAGACACTCCCCACCCAAAGTGTGTGTCACATTTTCAGCTGGAGAAACCACCTCCACAGGATTCAAGGTCTGACAGACTGAGGCTCCTATCCAGCGTTTTATTAGAGATGGATCGATGTAAAAATAGCTATCTATAGAACATATCATATATTAAACTGTATGCTATATAATAAGCAGCACCCTTTCCTTTAAAATTGTTACCAATGAACCACAGATTTTAAGTATTGCCTACACGTTATTCCCTTCCTAGCTTCATCTGTCCTGTTTCCAGCTTTGACCTTACTTCCTGCATTTTTCTTTCTTCTCTTGGTAATTAGGGATATTTGTATTTCTTAGGAGGTCATCTGATCTTGCTGCTTATTTCCCACTTGGATCAAAACTCTTAAAAAAAGTTTCAGCTTTTAAAATACATTTTACGAGATACCTATATATATAACTAACCTCTTAGGATCAGTTTTGACCTACATCTTTTTATTCTATCATAATAGGCTTATCTTTACCTGATGCTTAAAATATTCTTTTCACCTGAGTGATTCTGTCATTTACACTTTCTTTCTCTTTCTGTCTGTTAAAAAAACACTACAAGAAAAGGAAAAATCTTCCATTGGATACAGCCTGTTTGCACTGGGCACACATGTTTATGAATCAGATAAGACCTTTGTGTGTCAGGTAGGTGGTGGCACTAAAAGCTTTATATATCACGACATCAAAGCAGCGAGGAGATGAAAGAGCATATTTTTGCATCATAAACAATATTTACATATTGTGATATTCCAAGAATCTTTCATTTAAACAGGTGGAAAAACAGGCAAGCAAGCACACACGTAACACAAAGTCTTACTTGTGGTTGATGATTAAATTTTATATGGCTTTGATATAACCACTGCAATTAAGCGCAGTGATGAGCAAGGACTTGTTTTGCTCTTTATAGGGTACACATTGTTTACTAATCCCTGGTTCATATGATAAATCCATCATCATCTGGGCACAGCTGCAAATAAAATTTTAAAGACAATTTTCACCCTATGGAACAAATTTCAGACTTTTTATCTCTCCTATGCACTCTCTATCTCTTCTTCCCCTCCCTCCTGGAAATGTGCTATTCTTAAAAAAATCAGGTTTTATATATTCAGGCTTTCTGGACTGCAGTAGCTATTTTATATGACAAATTCTACCGTTCGCCAAGCTCCAGATAACATATACACAATGTAAACAGAGTCTGCAGATTCATTTACCATTTCAGTCAAAGGTAGTTGTTAAAAACTGGAACGTGCTCAACCACCACAAATCAACACACTGCAATTTTCACTTTTCCTGATTTCGAGCATTCATCACCACTTGCTCTTCACCCTTGAAAAGAAGGGCAAAAAGACAAATTACTTTAATTAGGAATTAGTTATGAGAGAATGAGGTGTTCTAATTATATCTAGAACCTCTTAAATAGTTTCACTCAGGCTTATTTGATTTCTTAATTACTGAAAGAGAAAAGCCACACACAAATTGCACCAGTTTTTGAAAACAGAAATGCTGTCATTCATTTGACATTACGGATTAGTCTACAATGAACAGTGGTAAGGCAGTAACACCTCCAAGACAGCACATGCATTAGCACAGGATGAATTTTTTTGTTGAAACATTAGATAATCACTTTCTTCCATATCTCAAAATACATAATTTTATACACTATGGTGTGAAACTATAGATGTGACAGGCTGTAATGATTTATTTATGAGACATTATTCTTTGATGCAAGAATACATTAGGTTATAGATCCCATTTCCACAAATATAACATGTCATGCACTGCATCTGATCTCCAGTAAGATACTGCAGGCTGTGAGGTTCATTTTGTATATATAAAACTGTGTATAAATATATATTTTATGACTATATCAACAGCCAAAGTTGCATAACAGTTTCCCTTTTAACAGATCCTTCAAAACTTATTTTTCTCAGACTCATCTGAAAATATATATCAAACTGGTGATAGAGTCTAAGAGAATGTGGTGGGGATAACATTTGATTATGAATGGTTTGAATATTATTCTTTGTTATGGATGAAGAATGTATCAATTTTATCTATTTCAGGACTTTTTAGATTATTTTGAAAATAACTATTGTGAATTTTAGCAGCATTTTTTTCAACTATACACTCCCTTCTCTTAATAACGTGCCCAGCTACATCTGGATCACAGAGTGCAGCTCAAATCCTGGTTGAGAAAGTGCAGCTCAAATTTTAAACCTCTCTAAAAATTACTTTCATTGTTTCTTTTTTGTTTGTTTGTTTCTTCTGTCCTCTTACTGAAGGAGAAGTCCCTAAAAGTCCCAGTGTTGGTTGTCCTGGCTAACTGGGGAGGTCCCAGATGACTGGAGGCTAGACAATCTGATGACCATCTACTAGAAGGGCCGGAAGGAGGATCCAGGGAACTACAGGTCTGTCAGCCTGACCTCGGTACCGGGGAAGGTGATGGAGCAAATCATCCTGAGTGAGATCACAAGGCACGTGAAGGATAATCAGGGGATCAGGACTAGCCAGCATGGGTTCATGAAAGGCAAGTCCTGCTTAACCAAGCTGATCTCCTTTTATGACCAAGTGACCTGCCTGGTGGATGAGGGAAAGGCTGTGGCTGTGGTCTACCTGGACTTCAGCAAGGCCTTTGACGCTGACTCCCATGGCATTCTCCTGGAGAAACTGGCAGCTCATGACCTGGACAGGAATACCCTTCGCTGGGTGAAAAACCATCTGGTTGGCCAAGCCCAGAGAGTGGTGGTGAATGGAGTTAAATCCAGTTGCTGGGCGGTCACAAGTGGTGATCCCCAGGGCTCAGTGTTGGGACCAGTTCTGTTGAACATCTTCATTGATGATTTGGACGAGGGAATTGAGTGCACCTTCAGTCAGTCTGCAGAAGACACCAAGCTGGGTGGGAGTG
>NW_009613396.1:0-27262 GCF_000690535.1 Cariama cristata
TCTCTTCCAACAATAATGATTCTATGATATACACATTATAGAAGTGTACACGTCTAGATGAATACATGAAAAGGAGACAGTCTAATTCTTCTTGTTGATATATAATACAAAGTAGCTTATGCTCACCCCATTCATGTGGCTTTTCTATCAGTTTCATCTTCAAATACATGTTATATAGAACTATAGCTTGCTAACTTAGAAATTACTGTTTTGGATACATCTGGTTTTATATACTGATTTTGCAAAATTACCTTTAGATGTACATTGCATTATAAATCAAATTATATAAGTTGGATAATGTACCTACCATATTATATCCTAAAGAATGGAGCTTGCTCAGACCAGTACAGAATTTTTCTTTTTTTTAGTATATGCAATATCAATCTATCTATAGTGAGATTTATGCTAATTATGTGAAGTACCAACTTCTGAGTTAGTGCTTCCTTGATTTCATTTTCAGACAAACTTTGTAGGAATAGCACTCCAGGGAGAATTCATAGATATCTGACACGTACATAGATGAGCAGGATTTACTTGCCTGTCCAGATTTTACAATTTTTTCTGACATGTTTTTTTTAATGAACATAAATGCAAAATTTCAAGGCTGTTTACAACACCTGTTCCGTAGAGGATACGCATTTTTGTTAATCTTTGCTTTACTAACAAGCCACATATGCAGACAGGAACTACTGCATAGATTTTTAGTAAAGGCATTTTCTAAGCCAAACATTGGGGGTGGGTGGGGGGAAGCAGTGATTAATAAGTTTGTGGCCTTAGGGACAGTTTTTATTTGAACATAGAAAAAATGGTTGCATTGTGCTAAAGAGGTATAATACATCATGAACTTTAAAATGTGCAAATAAGGTTATAAAGAGAACTTGTGTTAATGGCCCATGACATAACAATGTAATAAAAGTGATAGTTGAATAGCTGACAACTGTGGTTATAAAGGGCCTTCAAAGAAAATGATACTAATGCAGTAGAAAAACCTAGCAAATCTGTTATGATGTTTCAAAGTAATGTATGTTCATGGCAAATTAAGGGTTTTGAAAGCAGAGTGTGCGGTAGGCATGCAATCTCAACTATCAGGGCCCGCACAGCTGTGAAGAGTGCACCTCTGGAGTTAGGGAAGCTGGGTATAGGGTAGTAGTAGGGTTACATAGCCCTTGCCACGTAGCTGTCCTCACTGGCAGCCTTGTACCTTGGGGTTTCAACTTTGTACACGGTAACATCAGACTGCAGAACACCCACCACGCCCTTATCAGCTCACCTGCTGCCCAGCCCATGGGCTATCCCATGTTTGTAGGAATATGATGTACACAAATAAATAATTTTTCCTATGTTGGACTGGAGAAGAGTTTTGTGAAATGAAGTGTAACAATACTTGATTGTTCTGTCTGGAGCTAGAGGAAGATTTTCTCCCTTATTGTGACTATGTCCAAGAGGAAATGCTGGAGCAGGGCTTCCAGCGGGCAAGCAGCCTGTGATCAGCTGTCCACTGGCTCCACCACTCGCCCTCTCTCACCTTCCCTCCTAAAAGGACCTTGGACTTGGGGCCGCAGCTTTTGTGCCTTCCTCAGCCAACTGACAGCGTCATCCCCAGGAGCCCCTTGGGCATGATGTATCAGTTCACAAGATTGTGAGGTACGTGTGTGCAGCCAGCTGTGTCGCTGGCAGAATAGGGCACATGTCTGCACACGCGGGTAGGTGACAGGAGTGACTGGGGAAGGCTGCAGCTCACTTCCCTCAGGAGGGTGAGCAGCTCTGCTATGAACAACTGCTGACAATATGAGATGCAAAACTTTTGAGCTTGGAATGCAAAATGCATCAGGACTGTTTATACCTACTGCAAACAGTTAGCCATTGACAGCTCCATATCATGTATTATACAAACAAAAGCTGTGGTAATGGCAACTGATATAAATTCTTAGTGTTTACCCAGGCCAACCTTCTCTTGCTTGGTGTCAGCTCAGATCTTGTAGAGATCTTGTGTACTTTTTCCCCAAGGCAGGCTCATGTTTTTTTCAAGGCTATGAGTCATGCTGTGCTATTCTTTTACTCTCAAGCTCAACGGAAAAGATCCACTGTGCAATTCATGGAGCTAGAAGTGAAGTTATAAATCTCTCATTCTGAAATGGAATAAACAGTCTATAGCATATATGATGGTTGTGGTTTGACAACAATCACATGCAATGTCATAGCAGTTTTACAGGAACTGCAGGCAGACTTGCTGTTCCTAGAATCATATTTACATAAACAAGTCTGCAGCTCTTCAGAGATGGAACAGTTCTGTGAGTCAGTGAATTTTCAATTGCTTCAATGTTAAATGAAAAAATGCCTAGCAGGATGAAACCTTGAGTAATACAGACTGTGGCTATATACAAGATTGCTGTAATTACAGAATATATTGCAATGCCTTTGAAATGATTATGAATGATTTCATGAGTACAGAACTTTCGGAGTCTGTTCAGGAATGTTATGAATTAAACAGAAGCATTCTATGAGTATGTCCTGTATGAAAAAGAAAAGGAAAAAAGGTTACACATGAAATATAATTGTAGTTCCTTGTTTACGGAATCATTGTTGAGGTTATGTTCTGTAAAGTTCAATACAAATGTCCTCTCCTTTTACAGACCTGTTTCTTCACTCTTAAAGAAAGAGGTGAAAAGAAATGGAAGAGGAGGTCTATTTTCCCTCTGTCAGGCTGTGTTTGCAGGGGATGTAATATACAGACTGACTATTGCCCCCTCTCTGACTCTGCACTTTTTGAAGCAGAGTTGTTCTCTGTAATTTATAATAAACGTGTCTTTTTGAAACTTATTTTCAGTGCCAGAAACTTATGTTACCAATAGGCTGACTCAAGCCAGCCTGATATACTAAGTAATATAGCCTAAATGAAGGCACCCAGAGTAGGTTCCATGCTTTATCAATTATGTTACTTCAGTGGAGAGTATTTAAAGGCTATCCTAAAGATGATACTTTCATTGTCTATTTTCTGAAGTTCTGGAAAAAATAGTAGTTGGAAGTTTATTGGACTATTTTATTTACTGGATTCAAGGAAAATTCTTAATCCAAATTTGTTCTTTAATTGCATTTGGCCATGCTCAGTGTTCTAACTGTAGAAATATAGACAGATACAGAGAAAGAAAAAAAAATCCATAAATACTGAAAAGTGTTTTCAATGTAAAGCTTCTTTCATTTCAGTCTCTTTTCTCTTCAGAAATGCTTTGAAATGAAATTTTCTTTTTGCTGTAAAGGAAAACATTTCAGAAAAGTTAGCAGATGGTAAAATCCATTATTTACAAAGCAACATGTGTTTACTAATGCATCTCTTCACTTGGTGGGGGGGAGAGGGTTTATAGCAGTGAAATAGTGTTAGATATTCAGAACAATAATGACAATAAAACAAGAATTCTTTACAACATGATTAGAAGGAGTCAGATGCTTGTTTTCCTGGTAGTTCAGCATTCGTTACTACATGTTGTGAAATGTAGTATGGCCTAAGGGTCTGAACACTGACTACCGAAATCCTCATTTCTCTTCCAGCAGTCTTTTCTGACAATTTTCTTTCCTGAACAGTTTCTAGGTTTTAGAGTTGTTAGATTTTTGCATGTATTTGGCTCCAATAACTTTCATTTGGCCAACTGTTATCTTCGTTTCTTGATCAGCAACAGACAGAGAATCCACCTTTTTTTTTTTCTCACTAATTTGTTTATAATGATTAATTGTCCTTATTACTGGAGACTTGTTTCATAATTTGAACTTGTCTGGCTTCAATTTTCACACCTGAGTTTTCCTCTGCTTTTTAATAGGAAACATATTCCTCTTTGGAAGTTCATGTGTTCTTCATGGAATATGTCCCTCGGTTTTCCTGTTGATACATTGAAGAGATAAAGCTCTTTGTGCCTTCCAATTTTAAGCATATCTCTCTCTGTTATTATTACAGGGACTTTTGCCACACACATTCCGGTTTTTCAACTTTTTTTTTTTTAAAAGATGTATACTACACCTCCACTCAGCATTCCATTCTCACTATTATTTATATTCATAGGTAGTGCTAGTTTTTTCCTCATGTTCCTAGCTCCTGGTTTGTTCCAAAAATCATATTAACTCAGGTGATCACAACATAACATATAGTGCTCATTTTCAGTTTGTGCTTAACAATCCTTAACTTCTTTCCTGAGTCAAGATTCCCCCATATGTTACATACTGATTTCATTCCTTGATCTTTGGTGTGCAACTCTACATTTTCTTAGCTTAAAATGCATTTTATTTATAGGGCTAGTTTTCAAAAAGCATGACCTTAGCCACCAGTGGGGCTCCTCTGGAAGAGCAGGGGAGGCTTTTGCTATAACAGACCTGGATGGATCATTCTTTAGCTTTCCACCACTCTGTCTATCTGCAAACATTATTCACCAGTAATCTGGAGGCACAGTGCTCATATGTCAAATAGCATTGGGCCTTGCTAATTCCCTGTGGAATCTCACTCAAAACATCCTTGTTTGATTCCCTACCAAATGCTTCTTTCCAAGATTCCTCAGCTAGCCAGCTGCTTCTTAATTCTTTTTGGTGTAGTCTTTATTTCTGTTGAAAAAACATGATGTCTTTTATCAGTGTTTACCTCTCCTCGCTGTAAGCATGACTTTGGGGTTAAGGGGCCCTCACTCTTGTCACAGGAAAACCTGCCTATGTGCCTGACGAGAAGTAATCAGCTCAGAAAATGGATAGGTTGTTATGGGAAAACTTACATTATTTCAGCTTGCTGCTTCTTTCCTCAGTGGAGAAATACATTTCCTACCTCCAAGCCTGTTTTACTTGTGTCTTTTAAAGATGACTAGAATTTTTCAACCAGAAAGAAATCGAGGGCAGCAGAGAGATGGCAAAGACTGTCACTGCGTATTACTCTAAAGAGCTACAGTTTCGGTTAACTTTTTAAGTTAATATTCAGTACCGTCCTCTGTCTCTGTTCTCTGGTAGGAAAAAGCTGGGTTCTGTTCTGACTAAAGCTGTGTGGTAACATCAGGATGAAATGGGGTCATTTGCAATGCCAATTGCTATCATGCTATGTTAATGAAAAAGGATGTTTTTGCAAACAAGGATGCTTGAAACAAGATATGCATTAAAACTCCCACAGGGAGCAATAGCAAATGCCAAAGTTCACCTCTTCCTTTGGCACTGCTACATCCTTCTGATTGTTTAATATCTATTTATATTTAAAGAATGATAGTTAGGGGATGTTCATATAGCACTGTTCATGCAGATACTCCTACACACTAAAAAGAATTTACTAGTTCATTACATCTTTGTATTTAATCTACATGTTTCTGTTACACAGTGATGCCTAAACTATCAGTGAATTATTCTAGATTTCAGAATATTCAGTGAGAATATTCACTGAAAAAGAATTGCATGTCTTGGTACTTAGAATTACTTTTTGATATATGGGATGAGACTCCATAGCATTGTATTATGGTTTCTTACTGATGAATTAGTAAGTTGAAACTTGGATCAGTTTTGTAGGGTAACTATTCAACTGCATTCAGTTAATGTTGTTGTTTAATTAGTGAGCAACCAGGATGCAGTGAATCCAAACGGTTTGATATCTACATAATATTTGTAATGAAAATAATTTTAAAACTACTCCTGTAATTTACCAGTTGGAGGATTTAATTGTCAAATGCTTTGACATTCTCCTTCCTACCTTGTTTGTTTTCTTAACAGCAGCAGAATTAGTTCCCTCGTTTCTCTTTGACATTCTTTCTTTCCACTGATGACTGACTTTCTCCCCAGGATCAGTGTGTAACTCATCTGAAAGCTTTTGCTATTCAAGGAAAGGGTATTGAAGTTGTAATGAAAATGATCTTGACAATACATTCAACAGCTTTGTAATACAAAGTAAATCTTCTTAAGTTTATTTTAAAATGTATTACTCAATTTCCAACACATTCTACTGTACTCTTCATCTTTTTGAATAATATTTCAGACTGAATTTAATTCAAAGCTGTTTCTGTGTTCATTATGGCCTTCTATAATATTACATGTGCAATCAAATATGCAATACTATGAAAAGAATAGCATATCTGCTTTGAACGGGCAACAAATCTCTTAACAAAAAATGAAAGCAAAGACAGAGAATAAGAAATTTAAGACTGACAGCTGAAATACGACCAAATTTCTCTAAAGTGATTTTGTCCATTAATGCAGAATATTTAATTGTTAATAAAGTAATATATATTATTTCAGAGGAATATGCATTTCTCAGATTGCTGAAAAAATAGCCCTTCTAAGTTTTGATGAAGAAAATTTCCAGCTGGACATACAATTTACAAGGAAGATTCACTTTTATCCTGAGTAGAAAGAGACTGAGGATAAGACTCAGGATATAACGCTTATCGGGTCTTAGAGTGTGATTCAATTAGGGCATATACCTTGAACAACAACAGTAGAGGCCAAAGGTAGATGAGCAGATGAAAACATGCTCTAATGAGAGGTGTAAGGAAGACGGGGTGGGCCAACCATAACATGAACTGTTTGGTCCTGATTCAGTTGGCGATAAGTATTTGAGATGCCCCAGAGCAGTGGCAGCTCTAAGCTTTCAGCTGGTGGTGATCTCAGCGGGTGAGGGCACTCTCCTTCCTCTCCTGTCACGTACTGCTGCTCCTGGTGAGTTGTGCAAGGCTTGATGCTGGCATATGTGTGATTCATACTTGGTGTGAGAAGGGAAATATAATTGTAACATGGATTGTAAAGGTCTGGTGGAGTGAGGCTACCTCCAAGGTTAGAGCTGCACCATCCTAGAATATTCTGCCTGGCCTCTGGATGGAAGATCACAGTTTTCCCATAGCTCCTGTGTCATAGCTACCAGTTCCATGCAAATTTCATAGATATTGAAAGGGTATGGTCCTAGGTGCTGATGTTTGAACAAACAAGTTGAGGTCTTGTATCTAATGGGTTGATACAGGTAGGGAAGATGGTTGCAACTTAAGAATTACTGTATAAGAGTGTTGTTTTGTGGGTGAGTTTAAGAAGAACCTAGTTTTAGGAGTGGAAAGTTTATTCAAACAGAAATGAGCATCACAACAAGGGAAGGGATAGAAAGCTGTTTAGGCGTAGATGTTTAATGAGACTGCAAGCAGTCTAAACAAAGTATTGATGTCATTGTTGCAAGAACAAAAAGCATTAAATCACATGGAGAATTTTCAAAATAATTACAAACTTTGTATTCAGGTTAGATGCAGATATGCTGTCTGTATGAAGGCTGTGCACTACTACATTTCATGACTGGATCTAAGTGCGAGCCCATGTGATGGTAAGGGAATGGAAGAGACAGGAATGTTTTTCTTCTCTAGTTTCATTCTCCAATTCTTGGTAAACTTGTAGCTGCTTTTCCGAAGGTTTTCAGTTGTTACACTTATTGCAAGACCATGATAATATAGTTAATTATAGTTAATACTTTGTGTATGCATCAAAATCTATCATTAATGTTGAACTTTCAATTTGCGAGCACAAATAAATACACATATAAATACAAATGTATAGGTCATAAATTAAATTAGCATTATTTTATGATAAATATAGGTAATTTTTATTTCTTTGAAATCCTAGCTATTTCCTCATAATGGAGATTTTAGCTAATTCCATCAGCTATCCTTCTCTGTTGTAATAGGATATAACATCTTGTATAAGAATATCAAAACTGCTTAATAACTATACTTTCCTCCTTTTAAAGTACTTCCCACAAATAATCTCTGAAGAACTGCATGCCATAAACATACATTTGAAAAACTTACCTAGAATCTTCACACAGAGACTTTTTATAACATCCATGTTTTAATGCTACCTTGTTTTAGCATATCCAAAACTGCCGTGATTGATGAATAGTAAGTATTAATAATCTTATATTAACTGAAAAGGAAGAGCCAATAAAATCACCATGGTAAGTACTTGAATATGATAATCAAAATGGATTAAAATAGTTTTGAAATTTGGCTTCCAAGATGACTTCCAGGAAAGAATAAGTCCAGTTAATAAATTAGATGTAATTTATGACATGTACACAAGAGCATTCACATTCCCAGTTTAGTTCAAACAGATTGCTAAATGCATTGCAGTAAAAAGAAAAAAATCCTATTATAAGCAAGAAGGGTGGAGTTAAGGTTGAAGAAGCTGTGCTAGGTCTTTTTATTTACTCTGTCTTTTTCACAGCTTCATGTTACTTCTTAAGCAAGTGATAAGGGATCATTTCCTCCCAGAAAAGAACCCTGGAAACAGTTGTTACTCAGCAAATGTATGTCTTCCATTTTAATTATTTAATAAGAATGAAACTGGGTGTCCCTACACCTAAATAAGGTGTCCCCACTTCTCTACTTAAAGTGTACGACTATGTCTCGTTGTTAGAGAATGAACTGACGCTGCCTGGAGGGAAGATGGTAAATCCTGTGTGTTCAGAGTGGCTGTTACTTTGCTTTTCCCTTATCTTCACAGCAAGTTATTGTTTACTACCTTTAGTGCTTAAAATTGCTGAATATAATGTGGCTCCATTTTGTTACCTCTGGTGCATACTGAAAAGAGTTATTGCCCTGAAGAAGATGATCATCAAAGGGTGGAAACAGAGGCACAAGGAGGTGATTTGCTTATTCAACAAATGCAGAATCAGCAGTGGAGTGAAGATGTCTGACACGGCTTGGTCTTCCTCTACACAATGGGGAACGTGAATGACAGCACTAGAGAGCAGGAAAGCCCCACCTTCTTATATGTTCCATATCAGTCTGATTTTGTTTCTCCTGAAAATATTTATCAGTGAATGAAAGAACAAGCTTGGGAGAGACAATTACCTTATTACACTGTCCATTATAAGTTACTATTCTAAGCTTAGAGGAGTTTTTAAGCTGTCATAGAATAGCATAGTTTTCGTTCCACAAAGAAGTATCTATAATCCTTGTAAAATGTATTTTTCTTGACATAAGGGATAAACAGATCCATTCATCCATGATGCAGTTTTCCTTTTGCTTTGCAAAATAAATTTGTTTAAGACAGAAGCATCTGTTCCTGTTTAAAACATCATCAAGGGGCATAGTTACCAATTAGAAGAAGAGTGATGCAGAAAACATCCATGTCATCTTAATTGTATCAGATTTTGGCAACTGCAAAGAAAATTACTTTCCAAGCAGACTGTTCATCTCTCTTGCCCTCTTAGCTTTTCACTCATTTCAGAATTTTTCTGGAAAAAATGTTATCATTTGTGGCAGGTTCTATAAATAGCATTTAATTCCACAGCTGTTGGGACCGCAGACATTTCCAGCATTTTCCACTGTTTCTGCTGGTAGCTTTCCGGCAGCTGGAATATCTCTGTTATTTTCTATTACTAGGCCCCAGAATAACTGAAGCTCATCACAGTCTTTTCTGAATTTATGAGGTTGACCATTTATCTTCTTTCTTTTTTTTCTTTCCTGGATCCCTGGCATCTGACCTAAAACAGGTATATCTCAGGGACTTGTGAACTGACTGCCCTCAAATTTATTTCAGCTGCTTGTCTGAGCTTCCACTCCTCCCTACCACTGAGTAAGTCAGTTATTTGTCTCAGATGCTGCTCATGGATTTCTTAAACAGGAAAATGAATATTCATGGACAATGCAGAAAGAAAAACAGTATAACCAGAATGTAGCTTAAGTAGGCCACAACTTTTGCATGAAACACACCTGGAAACTCTCTAGAGATAACTAACTTATTGCAGATTGTTTCCTTACTGCTTTGCTAAAGCAGTTAACCAATGCTTGATGTCTTGGTTGTTTCTGGAGGGGATGTAGTCATAAAACTGAAATTACTGAGTTGAAGCAATTTTTATCAAAACAGACTTAAATAGACATAAGTGTTTTTCACGAGTTCTCTCTTTCCTTGTTCAAACTGTCAGGCTACTTTTTTACAACTTAGGAGTAGATGTTTTAGTGCAAAAAATATGTTCCAATCAGTATTAAATGGTAGCTGTATTTAGTAAATCAGTCACTGATTTTGACGATTATGTTGTCATGTTATAATGCTGATAGAGAGATAGATTATATCCTTTTTATTTAGGTAGGATCCTGCACTAGCTTCTTGAACTATAGTTACGGTGTACTTTTGAATCAGGTTACTATTTCTTTGAAGTCTCATCTCTGCTTTTCAGAACTGTAAATGTCCATAAGGAAAGAAAGAAAAAAAGAAGATCCAAATAAATTCCACTCTCCACAGGCTGCTTAAATGATGAGATGACTGAAATGTGCAAACCCTATAGTATTTAATAGCATAATTTTTTATATTACTTTGGTTTCATGTTAGTCAGTTTCTATAGACTTTTACTATACCTGCAATGCACTGAAGTGACCCCTTGGCATGAAAGAGGTATAGAAATATGTACTGGTATAATGATTTATAAAGTATATGTCTTTTAATAACTGAAAGTGCACTTCTGTACTGTTAATTTTGAAGAAGCAGTAGATGTTTCAGCAGAGAAAAGATAAGATAAGGCCTTTAGTTCTAAGAAAGTAATTTAGGTCCAATGCCATTTCATATACACTACAGCTGGTCAGAACTAATTTCAAGACAGTAGTCACATGGTTGTATACAATGAAGATAGAATAAAACATGTAAAGTAGAATTTGACAACTGATTAAACAGAGCTGACAGTGTGTCATTGGATATTTTGACTAAATGCATTCTTTCAAAATTAAGTAATTTTAAATTTGGACAGATACTGTATTTTTTTTTTTTACCTGCAGAACTAGGTCCCTGAGAACCTAGCTTGGACTGGAGTTTACAATGCTGAGTGCTTGCAGCAGCAACCTCTTGGTGGAACAGGTTGGCCATCAGAGTTAAGAACAGAACTCTCTGCAATGCATGAGGCAAGAGATAACTTAACTGTGATTCACCAGGGCCTCAATGTAGATGACCGTAAGCCAATGAAGGATGCTAAGGACGGGAATGTATTGTACATTTTGACCTGGTCAGATTAGTCACACATATTGTGCAATTCAGAATTCTGTGACTTTTTTCCTCTGGTCCCATGTTCTGCATGAAAAGCATGCAGAATATTGGTTTTCATATATTTTCTGTGCACCTGATCAATTTTCTCAAGACTTGGCAACTTGACATACAAGAATAAATCACGCATGCTAAATCTGAAGCCTCATGCCTGGGGGAAAATAAATTCCTGGTATTTGGTAAGAGAAAGTTGTGGTGGTGTTTTTTCCTCCATGTACAAATGATTGCAGAAATCTTAAACCAAGTGAGAGCTCTAATTCCTGCTCCTTTTTTGAAATGGCATCCACTGTCAAAGCAAGCACCTCAAACAGAACTTTATGAGGTGCTTTGACTGGAGATTACTCAGTCGCTTTGGTTTAATTCTAATTTTTGTAAAATTTTTTAATACAGTGGTTGGAATCTAGGTCTGAGCCTTCCTAAGTGATTACCTTAAAGGTTCAGCTGACTCAAGGTTCTGTAAAATCGTGTTTGTTTTTCCATGTCTCTGAACAAAAACTGAAGTTTTGAGGAAAAAAGCCAATATTCCAATTTATGCTGAAAACCTGTATTCTTCTGAAATACTGCATTAGTATAATCATCACAGTTGCATGGTTTAGTGTACATAAGAGGTTGACAGCAGCAAGTAACTAAACTGAAACTCTCTAAAAACTATTTCAGAATAAGACTCTAATCAATACATTAACAAATTACAAAATTAAGGCACCAATCCCAGATGACTCTGGTAGGTCTTAAAGGAAGTGATAGACTGTCAGAACTTCTCAGAAAGAAGCCTAAATAATAATATAAAATTAAGTATTTAAAATTACTCTGTCTTTTTTAAAGAAATATTTATTGAGTGTGGAGGAATTAGAAGCCATGTGTTTATTAAATTTTTCACATGGCCTTGAGAAAGCAGTTTAACATGTTTTGGTGGGTTTTTTTTGGTGGGTTTTTAAACTTTTTATGTTCCTCTGAAATTCTTGGTTTAGTTAAGGAACAAATAAGTGTCGTAAAAGAAATTCCATTTTGTGAACATTTCAAACCTAGAAAGTGGTGATGTGCGGTGAGGGGGGAGTCTTATGGAATTTCAAACCCAATTTCTAGACTAAAACTACATATAACAAACAAGCATAATCTTTTCACTGCAGAATTTGGTATTTAAGGGTAGGAAAGCACATATAGAATCACGTTACTTTGCATAAACTCAATCATTGCACACTTAAGAATTATTCTTGTAAATACATCTGAGATCACAATCATTATCATTTATCTTTATGTACAGTGCACCCAATTTTCAAATGGCTATGCATTATTTTTCTACTTTTTAGTAGTTTTCCATTATAACATTTTTCTGGATGTATGAAATTTCAAACACATTCCTGCATGCATATAGTTCATAGGTGTATGTTTACCCAGCTTTCTAAACAAATTCTGCCTATCTATATAACTTGCTTTTGCTGAGTAAAAATGGTTGTTAATAAAAAAAGACATAAACTGAAGACATATGACTGACTTGTAGCAATATGTTCAAAACAATGATGAAAAAAGTGTATTTTTTGAAGTAGTTACTATTCCAGCATAATAAGCATTTTATTTTTACACAAAATTTGAAGATCATACAGAAGGAAAAAATCTAGAGTAAAACTGTGAAGAACAACATTGGAAACAATTGGTTTCACTTCTGGATAAGTGAATACTATTTCTGCATTTTGCCCATTTATACTCTTCATTTTACATGTACTGGACATGTATTTGGTATTAGGATGAAAAAGTCTCTGAACTGGAAATACCTGTAATTATATATACTGACTTGAAATTTAATCAAATAAAAATGCTAGTTCATATCAGTATATCAGTTCTTCAGAATGTTTTGAGATCCTACTGTTTCTGTAGGTGCTTGATCTTAAAATTTAAATTGCATAGTAAATTTAATGGACCTCCTGTGGACTGTTTTATGGCATCTCTGTTTATTGATTCATATTACTGAATTGTTCAGTACAATTTTGAAAATAATAAGAAAATTGTGTGAGTTGAACAGAATTACCAAAAGCTTACACCATATGTGTGCAGAGAACAAGGAGTTCACAGCTTGTTTGTTCATAAAATGTGCTGGTACAAATGTCTTACTGCCTGCTGGTGGCAGCAGACAGGATAAGATCCATCACTTTCAAGCTACTCTTATGAAGCAAATTATGTCTTAAATTCCTGTTTGAGCTAGTGTATTTATTTCTGTCTCTGGAAAATTAAAATATAAATCCCTGGTCACGTTTATAGGAGAATCCTCTGTGCTTGAAAGCATTCAGAGAAATCTTGGAACAAGGCGCTACATGTACTTTTTATACCAGAAGAAAGAATAATAAACCCAAATGAACAACTGTAGCTGTACATTCTCATTGTGCAAAATGAATGTAGCCCATTCATAATGGGGCAGACAACAAAGACAATACTTTCTGACTTATTTGGGTCTGAGAATCTGAACCAGAAATATCCAGACTTGTTTATTCCCATGTACAAGTAGATTTCGTAGCTGGAGACTGCCATGCTTCTCTTCCGTGCCAGCCCACAGATGACTGTAAAAATCAAGTTGCAATCTTCTGTGCAGGTCATCTAGTTCTGTGATATCTGTTCTTCTAGTGCATGCTGGTCAGGACTCATTGTGCAAGGTCACCTTTGAGATGGTCTTTTTAGAGTATTGTAAGGTGTTCTATGCACCGTCATCATCTGTTGGGTCTCACCAAAAAATTTCTGTGTTTGGGTGACTATTTGGTCCATTATCATAGAACCATTCACCCAAGAGTCAAAATCATTGGGGTTGGTAGGAAGAAAGAAAAAAGGCATCCAGATAAGTAGGACTTCTGTTCAGAGTCCTTCTTCCCTATAGTGGAACTCCAAGCTTTAAATCTATATCCTTTCCTTTCCTTGCTGAACCAGAGTCCAACTCCCACGCAGACGGTGTTGATGCTTCAAGCCATATCTTCCGAATTCCTGTGCCATTTCTTAAGTACAGTTGCAGCAACATCTAGACCACCTTATATAGCCTTAGGATATAGGCAGGTGCCTCCTGTGATAACAAAATGCCATATATAAACAATGAAAACTTCCTTATAATTTTATAGATGATGCTGAATAGTACTGATTTTTTCAACTCTCTGCTTGCCTTTAGGAAGTAAAGAGTTCTGTCCCTCTTAACAATTTGTAATTACAGGTATAGTTCAGCTTTGAAACAAAATTTGTACCGATACCTATTTGCAGTCTGGGGAATTGCACAAGTATCTTGCTAAATCATTGTGTGGGACTTTGAGAAGTATGTTTTGCAAGATTAAGAGAGGAATATTTTTCTCCTAAAGAAGTTCAGATTGGCAGAAAGCATGAAGGTATTCCTTTTGCTGAACAGTAGGAAATGGCTGTGAGTTTTCCTTTGTTGCAGTAAGGATGAATTGTTTATGGTAGAAAATATGTCAATAAACCACTTTAGCTATATGAGTGAGAACTGCCTATTCATTTCTTGTTTGATTATATTCTATTCTTTGTGGTGGTGTGCTCTGAAATCTGGATATTTTGTCATGTGGATGTTGAATAAGAGTACCATCAGGCAGGACGCTGAATGTTTATATTTTATTAAATCTCCATTCTGGTGTTACCTTCTTTCTAATTTTTTCCACTATAATTGTTGTGCCACCATTTCTTCCTTCAGTCTTTCTGTTGCTGTTTGCAGTTTCAGATAAGCTGAGCCTCTTCAGTTCACTGGGGGCAAAGTGCCTCCTCTTGCCTTGGCATACCGTTAGGGTGCCATGGTTAAATGTGCTCAAGGTAGTGCAAGCTCTAATGTTGATATAGGTGAATTTATAGGGTAAGTGTGGTGCAATGATACACTAGTTCATGCTGATAAGCAGTGGTCTTAGTTCTTAACCAGCTGGAAGCTTTTTTCTGCCTAGAACTGACAGAATAATAATAATAAAATTCCTCTTATTTCTGCTTGCATTTTTTTCTCTTGTTTCACACCAAGTAACCTGTATTTTAGATTGAATTTTCTTTCTATTAATCTGATTACTTTTTTTTTTTTAATCTGTTCTCTAGCATCTTTTTGTCTTGCACTCATATTTAAGCTTTTCATTTTCTTGTAGCTCCTGCTGACCTTCTTTTATATATGTATTTTTTTTCCTCCAGGCTGTAGTCCTTGCACTTTGGCTTTATTTGCTCAGTTAAACAATAATTGAAGAGAAATCAGATTCAGAGTTACTTATCTCAGGAGATGCAGTCTGTAACAGTGCTAGTGGATCATAGCCTCGGTGCATATTATGTACTTGTGTACTCATGAAAGTGTATGAGATGAAAACTTGGGAGAATTTGATACTGAAAAATTTCGTGGCCACTATCAGTGTTGTTGAACTTATTTTGAATTTAAGAATAAAGTTCTGCAATTGCCAATATTTTTAAATTTGGCTAGAGTTCAGATGCAAAATGGACTTGGAAACATGATTGAACTCTGTTTAGAGATACCATTGATACTGTTTATGGTATAGCTTTTCTTCCAAAATTTGTAAGGTACAATGAGATGAAGAAGTAATTTTTTGGATTGTATTCAGAAGATGGGTGATGGTGGAACTAGAAAGCTCTGAGTATAAAAATAATATTTTATGTGGAGAAAATGAAGTTGTCTTTGTCATTTAGTATAAACCAGAAACAATAATTCTGCACTGGGGTTAGGGAAGTACCTTTCTGATGCTTTGAGTCAATCGTAAATGATCTTATGAAATTTCACAATAGAAAGGAAGGGGATAAAGCAACTGTACTCATTATGTTGCGTGATGGTGTCAATCAACTGATAACACAAAATTACTGGATATCTATTTTTAGGTGACCAGTAAGTCAACATCAAGCGTCGGGTTTTACCCAAGTAGTGACTGAGAGAAAGAGTTTGCAAAATAGTTACTGAAGCCATGGCTCATCCTTGTAGTACAGGAAGTCTCTTATTTTCTTGTATATTAAAAATTAATCCCCAAAATTAAGAAAATGTTTTACAGTGCATTATTACTGTGATAACTGAATATCTGAAACAACTGTATGTACACATTTGATAACGTATTATTGATATTAGATAGTACCGGGAACAAAAGCAATAGAGCAGAACCGTTCAGTATGACTCAGTACAAAACCCCAATTTGTGCTCCAAAGACCTTAATCTATTTGTATGAACCCCCAAATTGAGACAAAAAACAATGGCTGTGGTGTTCTTCTAGATAAGGTCTGAAAATATTATATTTAACAGCTAAATTATTTATAGTTACGCTTTACGTGACAGTAAGAATTTGCAGGGTCAGCTAGCCAAAGAGTGTGATGTCTCATATAATACAGAATACTGATTTCCAAAATGGATCGGGCTCTGGTCATTGTTCATCATTCCAAAAAGTAGTAGTTTCTTCAAAAATCTTAATATAGTCTACTCAAATTGTTAAAATTTAGTGTAACAAAGCTAGTTTCAGAAATCACAGTGTGTGTTATGACTCTTTTGATCTATTTTATCACTAGAATTGGGACTGGGGCAGCTCAAATGCCTGCAGTTGCGTTGTTGGGTCTGACATACTAATATTGTGTCCTGAGGAATTCTTCAGGTAGATTATTCTTTTCTATTTCTCTTTTTAAATTACTATTATTACAGCTTTTGAACTGAGAGACTGATCATGCAGTATTGTGCTACCTATAACATATCTGATACTGCCTTAATGTAAGGAAGAAGCCCAAATTGTGATCTTGAATGACTGCTAGAAAAAAATACAAGACTTGCACTGTAGCTAGAGGTTGGCTCTGACTGACATACTTTGTACAGTACGTATGAGAGGATAAGAAATAATAGAACTTGAAAATAGGCTAAAATAACCTTGCCCTGTTCTTCTTGTCTGATCTATTATGAGGTCATATTGCTTGAAACAAGTAATTATTTTCTCATAATCGTCTTCCATTATAAAAAGGAATAAGCTTGTTTAGCATTGGGTAATTTTCACTGAAATAATATTAAGATTTCTCCTGAGTGAGTAGCAGGTGTTTATTATGAAACTGGAGCATGAAATTAAAGTGAAACATAGTATTTTTATTTTCCCTAACTTTGAACTAAGACTTACAGCAGTGCCTTCATTCTGCTGTCATAGGAGAAATCCTGAGAGTACTAGTTTTGAGGTAACTCCCAGGAAAAAGAGCAGGACTGGCTGGAAGTTCAAAGGGAAATTTGTTCATGTCAAAACACTGTGTTTTTTAACTGCCAGTATTTGCTGAAAAAAATTTTGTTCTTTTCTGTTTTGGAATAGAAAAGGAAGAATGTTGTTGTTGTTGTTGTTTTGTAAAGTGATCAGAGAAAAGCAAACTAAAATGGCAACTGAAATCTGGATAAAATGAAATTTTGAACAAAGAAAGAAAACTCTCACCCTCTTTTTTTTCAATGAAAAATGTCAAAAGCAATTTAATTGATCAAAGAATATGAAGAGATTATTTTATGGGACATTTTTGATGTGAGGATTTTTCTATCTCAAGTTTACAATTGCAGATCTGTCTTGTACAATCAATTAACCTTCAGTTATAAAGCAACCTGTTCCCAGCTACAAAGTAAATATACAATTAAAGAAGTAAACTTGAACTAGGGTTCTGTGAGTGATTTGATAAGATATTTTGAGGTAGCTGAATTAAATTAGTTTTTTTAATGATAATAGATATTGAGTTTTATCCTGAAGTTGAAATGCGGAAGTTCTCTTTAATGCAATAAATGGAATAAATGTTGCAAATGTTGCAAAACAGCTGGACCTCCATGTATTTCAGCAGCAGCAGCTCCTAGAGGGCTACCAAGCTGGCTGTGTTTAGAAAGAATTGACAGTAATCTTGCTTGGGCCTGGGAAAGGCTGGTACTACCATACTGCACCGCTCGCTTTGAGGAGCCCTTGTAGCCGTTAGTGGATGAGCACTTCAAGAAAGTGACACATACAGATATGAAATGAAATGTCATGTCTGTAAATTGTTTTGCTTTAGGGAGTGGAAATGATCTGTTTGGTATTTTGATGGTGGATAACTTTTAAAAAAACTTCTCAGTGACTAAAGAGTTTAAGATTGTGTCCATACAAATGCATACAAACCATTGCAGATTCTTTCCGCTGTCCTACCTGACTGGACGTGGGTCAAATTTGGTAGGCAGTCAAGGACCTATGGTGGTATACACACTAGCAAATAAGCAGATCCTCTGTGAAACAGTTCTGAACGTTCTCACCTACATCTCACTATCTCTCTGCATATTTAAAGACCATTTAAAATCCAGATTAGTATGCAACCAAGCCTAATCTTGATTTTGCTGTCTTCAAAATTAAAAGATGTTTCACATTATCTCTGTGTAGAAAAATTTTGAAACAAAGGGCCACTTTCTTGCTAGAATAATTATTTTGTATCCTTCATCATCTGACTTCTATAGCTGGTGAAGGGAAAAATTATGGTATGATTGCAAATGTTTTGCTCACTCCTGGCTGCTAGAAGGACAAAAATGGCTTTACTCAGAGAGTTAAAAAAACCCACCCAAAAACACAAACCAAAAAAACAACCACCAACCACTCACATTTATATTGAAGAATCAGCATATGAAAGTTGCCACTAGGTATGTCTTCTGTGTACTGCTGACATTCTCGAGTGAAAATTAGGATAACAAAAGCCTAAGGTAGTGTAGAGCAGTTGGGGATGTTGAAGTAATGACGAATTAATATGAAGCAGCTAATTTGTCTTTGTCCATTTTAATGCTAATCTCTTCACACCACATCATCTCCCAGTCACTGTTTCTTAATGCAGGGCAAACCTGTGCTGAGTCAGAAACGGGCAGGAAACACAGCTACTCATCCCAAGGCGTTGGATTCTCTGAATACATTCCTCTATCCGTACGAGTCTGGTACTACACAATTGTTTTCAATGTCTGTACATGTTGTAGTGTAGAATTTTTTCTAACGTACCTCATAATGTTTGTCTAATGGGATCATTTCCAGCTAGTCTCCTCTGTTTTTTCGTATGTAAGAACATAAAATGATATGAGCTGGGAGTGTATAAATTTTATGCACTGTTTCAGGCAGGACTTCATTATACATCACAGTCTTTAGATTTTTACATAAGCATGTATGGCATATTTTCTTTAGTAGACAAATATTCCTTTCTCCCCATGGTGGCTTTCCAATTCCAATACTCAATTAATTTCAGAGGAATAGTTAAATTATAGGGTTGGGGTTTTTTGGTTGTGTTTTTTTGTTTGTTTTGTTTTTTTTTTTTTTCCCCAGCTGTTCTTTTTGAGGATAATTGCAGTTAATGCTGGACTAGAACTATTGGATATATTTTTAGAAAAACTTGCTACTTGTATAAAGGTGCACAGTTGGTACCTCTCGAGAGATGAATGCTCTCTCTGAAACAGAACTGTGCTTTGCTTCTAGTATTAATCCACTGATTAATTGTAGGGCCATAGTACTGTACAGTTTGCATAGTTTATGAAATTCCTGGACTTGACAGTACAGGTGCAAACTGTTGATATCATGAGTATACTGGATTTATGTCCAAAGCTTTTATTCATACAGATTGTCATACTTGTGGCTTTATGTATATACTGAATGAATTTAGATCAGGGACTTGGAGTTTATTGAAGCAGCTGAAGACACTGAATAAACTGAGGGCTTGAGAGAGATGAGTTCAGGACTGTTTGCTGTTTGAAATTTCCAGTTATGCTTTCTTTAAAAGGAAGCTGTTTGCAGGTTAAGGTCTTCTGTTGAGTTGTTCCTGAAAGAAATACCTGAAAGGTGACCTGCTTGGATCTTCCAGGTCCTCCTTTGGAGAGTTTCTGGACACCATGGTCTTAAAGTGGTGTTTTATGGCCTCCATCCTATCCTCCTAAGTCACCTTTTTTTCAAGGCTTAGTCTCAGCCTGCTCAGTTTTCATTTGAACAGAGGTGATTACATATTCCTCTTTGTCCTTCAAATTACCTTTTTTGAACCCTTTTCCAGCTCCACTTTATTCCTTTTGTGATGCGGGTGCCAGAATTGCATGTAACATGGTGGATGTGTACCATGGATTTATATACTGATGTAATGATGTTTTTTTCTGCTTTATTTCCTGTTCCTTTGCTAAATGTTTCTAAAATTTCATTTTCTTTTTGTCTACTATTGAGTATTAAACTGATGGGTTTTATGAAACTTTGATAGTTTTCCTTCCAAAACTTTGCTTTTGAGTATTAACATTTGTCTTGGAGCCCATTCTATACATGCAATTAGGACTGTTTTTTTTTTCTCATTCACATAACTTCATATTTGGCTATAGTGAATTTAATCTACTATTTTATTTCTCAATCTTTTGGTCTTGTAAGGTCCTGCATTGACTCAGAGTATAAATTTGTTCCAGGTATTTCAGTACCTTCTGCAGACTTTTTTCACTTGGTTCACTCATTTTTCAGGTCATTTATTGGTTTATTGAGAAGCACAGTGTTTCTGTGAAATTCTGCTTGTGATCTCTGTCTCCATTCATTCTCTAAGCCACTGTCCATTTATTGCTATTGTTTCCATCCTTTTCTTCAATTATTTGTCCATTCAAGGACCTTCTTCCTTATCCCATGTCTATTCAAATTCCTTTAGCTTTTGGCATTGTGTCTTGTCAAAAGCATTTGTGATCTGTTTGGAAAACTCCAATAGTGTGGCTTTTTGAAAGCAGTGGAGGCTGTTCCTCTAAAAAATGGTACTTTTTCAGGTGTTGCCTCATTTTGCTACAGTTTCTACTAATTTTCCTGATATAAACATCAGGTGGAAAGGTTCCCCAGAACCTTTCTTTAAAAACTGGTATTCTAAGAAACAAATGCATACCACCATCAGCAGTTTGGCTGTTTTACCCTTGGCTTCTTGCAGATTGCCTGGGCATATAATGCCTAGACCTTGTGGTCTGTAAGTTTATTTCATAGTCTTTCCTGCTATGCCATCGATTTCAGACAGATCCTTTGCTAAATCCTACAGTAGATTTTCCACTTGCTCTGATTTGCCTCAATAATTTCCAGTTTCTAGCTAAACACTTGCCTTGTAAGTTCTACGTTTTCCTTCACCTTGTATTAGAAAGAGAAACAGCAGATCCCAAAGAGGATGTTGGGTCATTGCAGCGTCTTAAATCCTGATTTATAGACACAATCAGGAGCTCAAACATCCATAGTGGGATTTCCACAGTTAATAAATGGTGGTCTGGCTTTGCTGCCATTAAAACCTTGGGGGCAGACTTTTAATGAACTCTGATTCAGTCACATTAAAAATTTTACTCATGATTCACATTAATGTTCAGGCTTAATATTGGCATTACTGTGCAAGGCTCTTTGGTCTGTATCCTGCAGGACTGCAGGTATCATCATATTCCCTATCAGATATACCTTCTAAGAGTCTACAGACACCAAATAGGAGGCCCAGCAGCGCTAAATGAATTTTTTTCCCCTTCCTGTACTATTCGTTCAGATTTTTAGGTGTAATAGTAGGAAAATTGTAAAGGAGGTGTTTCTGAAATGTGTTCACAGGGAATGATATGAAGAGAAAAGCCTAAATAGACTCTCTTAGAATTCAGTTCTTTGAAAGCTTTTTGAAATTGTTGTATTTCTTAAATCATGTAGGAAATCAGCAACAGAATCAGTGTAGCATGGATAGTGTGAATGTGATACTAAATTCAAGTTGTTCTATATGTAGTTACTAACTTGATGTATTGTAGTTTTTTGGTGTACTGACATTATCTTTGCACTAGATAAACTAGATTGCCTTTTCGAGGAAAGATATAATGAGCCTTATAACTTGGCAGAGAATTCCTGAGACTATTGAAATGGAAAAGAAATGGAAATATAACTCGGCTGGGTGAGATACTAATTTTGACTGTATCTATTTAAGAAAACTCAACATCAATGAGATTGTTAAATCTGACATTAAAATTTACATCATTAGATTTCAAAGTCAGCAAGCAGACATAATTATTTAATGATGGAGTTTATCTGGGATTTTTGGGCCATTTTGGGGAATGAAATGAATTGTTTACTTGACAGACAGGTGGCTGTATAGTGCTTATGGCTGATTTTAACAATATGTGACAGTAAGAAAAATTAGAGCTCATTAACATTCAGTCAACCCAGCGTCTGCACCACTGATCAATGCTTGGACTATGGTATGGCTTAAAATGCTTAATGAATCTTTGTTTGACAGGAACCAACTGCTGTTGGAGGAAAACTTGGATGATCTGATAGCTGGCAGAGTGAATATGGCCTGCACTTTATAAACAAGGAAAATGTGAACAATTGGGGAGCAGAATGAGTGAGAGAAGTCTTTCAAGGCTTGTGATTGATGAACTATATTATGGTTGATACACACATTCTATATTTTGCATAAAAGCGTTAGCATCTGATTGAGCAGAAAACCAGGGGAAAGCGAGACTGCCTGTGTGATTAGTGGAAGGTAATCAGCCATCTGTTAGGCATAATGCACTTACTAAAGATGAAGATAGAAAGCATATGTGTGCCTGTGCTTACATAGGATCTCTCACCTTTTATACAAGTATCCATGAAAATGCAGAACTGTATATAAAGAACTAACACAAGGCAAAAAAATACTCTGAATTCATCTACTTTTTTCTCCCTCCAGAAAGAGTACAAGCTTGTAGCTATGTTGTGTAGTTCCTAAATGTGTCCTTTCAGCAGACTGAAACAGTAGCTTCAGAAGTGACAGAAACAAATAATTTGAGGTGTATTTTTTTCAAATAACTCTCTTTCACTCTGATTGTGATGAGAAAATAAGGCTATGCTCTGAAAATATTTAGAGATGAACTTTTTATTGAGCAGGGCATTTGAAAATGTAATTTCTGCTGTTCACCTGCAAATTTAAAATCATCTAGTTTGTTACAGGTATTCTAGGTACAGAAAGGATTTAGTTTAGAAGAAAGCTAGAGTCTGATGTAGCATTACTTGCCCACCTAAAACTGTCATTGATGCTACCAGGATTTCGTGATATATAAAACAAGACTGAGCTTAGCTTTTTATGTTTATAAAGAACTTTAGTGGTGATAGAGGTCCTGCTTGGAAGGAAAGGAGTCACCTCTTTACCTCTTTTCAAAAATTGTTTTTACATAGTAGTGTATAAAGAGCAACTCTAAAAAACGTATTCCATTTTAATATGTGTTCTAACACTTATTATAGTGGTTTATAATTCACTATCTGTACGTCTCACAAAATCTGGAAAAACAGCACACTCCAGAAATTTAACAAATTCAAAGGTCAGCATTTAACATCAATCACTTAAAATGTAAAACACCACAATGTATGATCCTGAAGTACTGTTTAACTTCATCATCTATTCATATCTTTTTTTAGTAAATGTTTTAATCCACTAGATTACAGCTTGGTATATGGAATATTGTTCTTAAATACACTTTTTCAAATTAAAATTGGTCTTGCTGAAATTTGTCATATGTCACTGATGGTACGTTATGCAAATACTGGAACTGCTGAAGAAGGACTTCCGTGCCCCGTCTTACTGTTGCCACCTTCCATGTTTCAGTATAAAAGCAATATCCTAAATATTGGAGGGGAAAGGGTATAGCTAGAGGACAATAGATGCAAGTGTCTGAGAATGGGGTGGAGAGCAGCTAATTTAGTCATCTTCAGTAGCTGGTTTTTTACTGAAACTTTATGAGTGCAGTCCTCTGCAAGGCTACTGACCCAGTTTGAAATATGGAAGTCTGACTTGCTCATGGTCAGGAATCCAAAGAGCAGAACCTACGTCTGATCAAAAGTATTTTGCCAAGTTTTCTAAGTCCTAAATTGTTTAAAGTAGATATGTCTGTGAGGTTTGCTGTTGCTGCTGGGCCTTGCTGTTTGCTATTTAGCACTTCAACATTAGAACTTTGTAAAAACACCCCTGTGGCAGGGATTTTCCTCTTTTCCTCCCATATCCAACACATGAGGGTGACGGAAGGTTGCGCTCTGAGCGCCGTGCCGGAGCGTTTCCTAGGTCAGAGCAGGCGCGCGAGGAGAATGGTGTTGCTTTGCCAAGTTGCGGAGGAGCTGGGGGAGGCAGAGTGGGGTGGAGCGCGCTCTTTCTCCAGTGGTTTTGGGAGCGCTCCCGTGAACACGCCACTGCATCAGCGCCAGTTTTCTCGGAGAGCGCAGGAGAACCTTTCAGTTTCCCTTTCTCACAGCGTAGTTGGATGATGATTCCTTTTTATTTTGCCAAGAAAGAATGTAATGAATCTGTGTCCTAGTGTTCAGATTCAGTCATTTCCAGCTGAAACAGTTTCTCCTTTCAAGCATTTGTGAGGTTTTTAAAGCTTTTCCAGAGCTTGCTAATTAGTATCTGCCATGTGTTGTATTATCTTTGTAGGATTTTTTTTTTGTTTTAAAATGTGAAAAGAATGATCTATTTTAAAGTTTTTCCACATACTCTTACTTGAAGTGTCGCAACGTGTTGTGATCTGGCAGAAAGAAAAGGATTCAAAGGACTTGACTTTAAGAGCAACTAGGATTAAGGAGGCATTAGCTGTAATGCTGGAGAGCCAGTATAGAGAGTCAAGCACATCGTAATGAAAACCAGGTCAGCAGGTTCCTAATGGTTGCTAATTGCAAACTCGGTGTATCAAAGCTAGAGCTATGCTCTGCATGCAGCATGGACTAGCTTTTGTTTGCTTCTGCAGGAGCATGTTTTAATTTCTGTTTGCTAATTGCTTTAATGTCTTTACTAGAGCTGAGTCATGCTGAAAAACTGTTAGAGTGTGCCAGGATTTTTTTGTGTAAAAACTACTAAGCAAGTGCTGCACTTCCTTTGTTTCTGTAGCATGTAGTGATTCAGGACCAATTATTTTGCCAGTAGGCATGTTTAATTTGTTCATGATAAACATTCAGAAATAAGGACCACATATGCTTCACCAGTACTTCATTTTCAGGAGGAAATAATGTAAAAAATATGCTTAAAGTAGTAAGATAGTTTTGGCTGTTAGAACAGTTGATTTATGTGCTTTAGAACTGGGGCTATGATCAGCAGTGTCAAAGACAAAAATATTTTTCAAATTGAGTGATTTGTCTAACAATGTATTTTTGAGTATGTACAGCAACAGAGTTTAAGTTGAAAAATGGGCAGTGAAAAGACATGGACTTGAACAATACTGAAATGTTAATTTCATGCAGTCTTGCTGCAGAGCTATTTATTTGACACCATTTTATTCTGAAGTCTTCAAAAATTGAACTAAAAGAGTTGGAAGTTGTACAGCAGGCACTGAGAATGATTGGAATTCTCTTTCTTTCCCTTTCTTTGGTTGCACTGATAGAGAATTTTGTTCTGAAGTGACAAATTGATATTCACTAGCTTAGTATCAGTTCTAAATATTGTTTTGTGAGGGTGATAGATGTGCAAAAGATAATTTACTAAGTAGTGGCAGGGTAGGAAATAAAATCAAATTAATATTAAATGTAATTTTTTTGTCCTTCCCAGCTATAATAAATAGATCGGTGTTTGGATACTTCTTTGGTACTCTCACTGCCTGCAGTAGTCATCTCTGGATGCTGAGACTCCACTTGAAATATTTAGTAGCCACATAACTCAGTAGCCACAGTGTAGTTGATTTAATAGTGAAAGGCACTGTTTTCTTTTCTGCAATTTTATAGTTATTATTTTAAAAGATAGAATATAGTCTTTATAGAAAAGAGAGTCAAAGTGTAAAAATGTGGAATGTTGCCCAAATGAATAGCTGCACAACTGAGTTATTTGCAGTCTTAGCACTATGGAAACAAAATACAAGCAAAAGTTATTAAAATGTAGTTGAAGAATTTCTAATATGCACTGGTTAAACCAAAGAAAAACAGCTTTGAAAGGACCTAATCTTCCTAGTTCTCTTAATGTAGACTTGCTGAATATAGCTTAGGGTTGCAAAGTATTGAAGAAGTGAGTAAGTAATGGTATAAGGTTTAGTGAAGTTGTATGCTAAAGGCAGGCATGTGTCAAATTTGAGTCTCTCCAAAATTAGGTAAAAAATATGTCTCCTATCAAATGAAAGTTTTCATAATGCTTTAGGTACTTAGCTCCAAGCCACGTGCATGGTGTTAAGCAGAGTATTTTTTTTTCTCTTGGGCATATGGTTTACAGTAGCCTTATGTATTACATATAGCTACAGAGTACAGAGAAAGAGGTACAAAATAAAATGTTTTACTTATTTACTTTTTCCAGTGAACATTGTAAGTGTATACTGATGACACAGTTTTTGAGCTTTAATAAAAGCTACTCTGGTAAAATCAATTTTAGGTACATATTTTGACATTTGGAATTCTTATCTCTAAGCTTTGATAGAATTGTTGCTTATTGCAACATTTCTTAATCTAACAAAACTACAAGAATTTAAACTTCAAAACTAAAATCTACCTACAATAAATCAACCAAGTTTCCTCAATAGTTGCTTCAAATTTGCCAGAATTTTTGCTGTATGTGATCATTAGTCGAGTGGACAGTTGGGAAATTTGAATAAAACTTGAGATATTTTGTGTTAGTCATAAATTTCAGGCCAATAAATATGGTTTAATACATGCTAGTTTGCAAATACCAATCCTGTATTAACTTGTGGAGTTCAGTAAAGTTCTGCTAGCTTTGTGAATGCTCAGTTTATTTATGTTGCAGTTGTAGAAAATCAGTACATATTTTTCATTAACGAAAACTCTTATTTCCAAGGTGATTGTCTGCAATGAGCGAAGTGCGGTGTTTGTTATTTTTCTCAAACAAAGGACTTGTTTGTTCAAATTAACAGAGTTAGTTTGGAAAACCTTCTTGAACTTCTGCTGTAGATTTGCAGGGTGAAGAATTTATTTAGAAGTACGATATCTCTCAGACATTACCACTTACTCCTTGTTTTGTGAACATTTTTGTTGCAAAATTTGGTCTCATAACAGTGGTCTCTCTTGTTTTTATCTTTGCAGCTATTTTGGAAAGAATTATGGTTTAGGCTTTCCCGTGTTAGCCATGGATGTAGCACTTTCTCCCATGAGAACACAAGAACTGGATCCCATGCCATCTGATGCGTCTCCCATGCTTATAAATATGACTCCTACAGTGGAACGAGATGGGGAAGAGGATGTCATGAAGGAGCTTGATTCTGGCCAGCAATATGAAAAGCCTCCTCCTCTACACACTGGGGCTGATTGGAAGATTGTTCTCCACTTGCCAGAAATTGAGACCTGGCTTCGGATGACGTCTGAAAGAGTCAGGGATCTGACCTACTCTGTTC
>NW_009613396.1:27293-44196 GCF_000690535.1 Cariama cristata
AGCAAGCATGTGGATGTGCATCTAGTACAGCTGAAGGTAGGATGAATTTTATATTACAGACTTTTCGGTGAAGATGGTTCACTCAACTCTGCTACTAGTAAAGTAAACAAAAGGGCTTTTCATAACTGCTATAGCATGCCTGACAGCCTGTGTTAAAAAGTGAATAAATCCTTTTCAGGGAGATGATAGAAACCATATCATTCTCAGATTTTTTGCAACATCATTTACTCATCACTTAATTCAGTAGTCATAACCATATTAATGACCATGTTCATGTCCCCAAAGCAGCTAATACAACACTAACGGTAACCTGACCAGACATCTTGGAAGTGCCCAGAAATATTCCCATTGATTTTAATGGGCTTCAGTACCTAAGACTCCCAAATTTGTGTCCCAATAAGCATGACCACTCATTTGAAAACTAAGCAAGTTTCAGAGACAGTGCGGAGAAAGGTGGTCTAATATCTGACCTTTCAGTCACGTAAAGGTTATGTTGAAGACTGAACTCAGGAGGGACTACATACAAAATGATGTGTGTAGAATTTTTTTTCAGATCTGAGTCTTGGTAAGAAATACAAAGTGATAAGATTTGAACAGTCAGAGCCAGTAAATCAGACTTCCTCCCCCACCCCCCGCAAGAAAATGCATTAGCAAGACTGGACTTTGTCCCCCCCCCCTAAATCTGTTTTGTATAAACTAAAAGAGTAACAATCCCTTTCCCCAACACGACAATTGAATAGAAGTGTCTTTAAACAATTATCTCTGTCTTGGTCCCAGGTTTAAATTTTGATGTTGAATCTTTAAAGATATTAAGGAAATTCAGGCTGAAATTCAAATAGTGTCTGGGACTGTATGTATGTGTATGTTCATTTGCATGGCTTGGTTTGCTGCAGCAGATGAAACATGCTTTTGAAGGCAGCAAACAATCTCCAAAAATAGCAGGCAAATGTTATCTCTTCAGACTGAGCTGTCTTCAGAGTTACATTCTGAGGCCTGCTTATGTGAACATAGTCTTCCTTCATACTCAGCGCAATGGCATTTTATTTGTGTTTATTTTAGGACTGGAACTGTAGGCTGTCCTAAAATACAACTCTGTGTACTAGCGCTAACCATAGAGTGAATGTACTGTAATCAGTCCTAACCAAATAGAGAGCTGATCTTGAGTTTTTTGTGGTCCTGCCATTTTTCTGAAAAAATTGGGGTAGACATGCCAGCTTTTGATGAGAGAAAGGACTACATCCATGATGTACTGTAGGTTTTTAGCAAATATGCCTAAAAGGCATTTCTGCAGGCAGACGTAACAAATCTTGCTAGACTCACTGCCAGTTCTGATCTGAAATTTCTTGTGGCTGTATTAGTGCAGTGCTGAGCTGAAACTAAAGGGCTGTGGAGCTTGTGGATGGTGTTTGCACACAGCTTTGGGCTGGGTCAGAGCACAAGCAGAACTGATTTGTGCCTGCTTAAAAAACGAGAATATTCTGTGCATAGAACTCGCCCTTATACATCCACTAAAATGTTTTATTTTCAAATGGAGATCAGTGAGTGAATAGCATGCCTGACAGTTTTTCTCCTTTTTAGAGTTTATCTGTGAAGCTGCAAGAGTCTACATTAGTTCGTAAAATACTTTCCTAATGTTTTTTTCCATGTAAGCAATGCTGTAACACCTAGAGACTGTTTGGAACTAGGAAGAAATCTAGTTAATACAACTGTAAAAAAGGACAAAAGAATAACATGAAGGAATCTCAATTATCTGCAGTTATCTGGCCTGTCATTGAGGCTGTCAAATATTCTGTGTACAGACCCTGGAGTCACAGGGAAGTGCTCTTTTCCTGTGTGTTTACACACATGTGTATCTGTGTGTGTGTACGATAATGACTTGTATTTGAGGTATTTTGAAAATATTTACTGTATTTTTCAGAAAGTAACATAAAAAGAAAAAGCTTTCAAAAACATCTAAATAGTAGTATAAAACACAGCAAAGTCTTAACCAACACATGAAGAATACAGAACTTCTGTAACCTGCTTACCTTTAAACCTGTATACAGACAAAGAGAAATAAGACTGTAAAAGCAATTGTTGTGGAAATGCTTTTATTTAGACTTTAGATACATTTAAAATTGTTTATCCTTTATGCTCTTGCTTTATATAACTTAATGAAAATCAGTTGAGCAAAAAAAAAACCAACCCCAAAACCCCACATAACCTCTTTTTTTATTTCTTCTGTGCTCTGATAGCTCTCCTTGAGGGGCTCCTTCCAACTGATCTGAGTCCTTCTGGAATTGTGCCCAGGCTGGACACAGGGCTCAATGTGAAGCTTCACCATTGCTGAGTAGACTGGAAAAAGTATTTCACATGTCTTTCAAACAATACTTAACAGTTTAGTATTTTCTTTTTTTCACAACAGCAGGAGGTGGTTGAATCATGTTCAGCTTGTAATTCACTGTAACTCCCAGACTCCTTTGCTGCACTATGTTTTTTTTACCTCTCTCATTCATTTTAGCTGTGAAATTTTACATGTAGGATTTTGCCTTTGTCCATTATTGAACTTTTTTTTTTTTTGTTTCCCATTTCTGAAGTGTGTCCGACTTTTTCATTTCCAAATCTGTCTTCTGGTATGTTTGAAGTATCTCCCGCAAGCACACATATTGTTTTCATCTGCAGATTTAAGAAGCCTTTTCTCTACTCCTTTGTCCAAATCATAAAGACAAAAATGAATGATACAGACTCAGGATAGAAGTCTGTATCATAATAGTTTCTGAATATAATTTTAAAACTGCAAATATAGCAGTAAGGAAAACAACTTTTCATTTTCTTGTGGTTTGTTTTCCTCAGCCAGGAGAGGTCCAATTCCATTTTCCTGCAGCTTTCTACTTGTTTTGGATGCTTAAAGTTGATTTCCTTCCTCTGGCTGTCATTTGGCTCATGGTAACAGGGCTGGTTTGAGGATCTAGACCATAGCAGACTTTTTGTGTTAGTCCTTGGAACAATTGCTCAGCAAACATATAATCTCTTTCTCTTGTGAATATTTACTCTGTATCCCTGTTGCAGATCTGTCTGTGCTTCTGCTCTTTCTGTAATCAAAAGCGTTGTTTCTTTTTTGTGGCTTGTTCCCTGGGGATTTTAGTGTTTGCTGCCAGTGTCTTTTCATGCTACATGACTTAGGGCTTTACTAGCCACCACTGATCCTTTGAAAAGTACTTGTTTCTCTTACTTTTGCAATGCCCTTTCTCAGAACTAGCCACGCCACATGAGTGGGAGGCTTGTCTTATATCGTCCCTTGGGAAATTTCCTGGAAAGCTCAGCTTCACATGAGTGCTTCAGTAAGCTAGATGCATGAATCGTAACTCTCCGGGGTCTGGAATGCCTTATATTAGGCATTTATCTGGTCATCACTCTTAACTCAAGCTGTGCTAGGATACATTTACATCTCTCTAACACATTCAGTATAGCTATTACCATTTGCAAATATTTGTAAAAGAGATGAAAATAATTATGTTTTTACTACAAGCATATCTAAAAGTGCTCTTGCTGTCTATGTATTGTGTTAACCTGATGAGATGCTTTCATAATCCATTTAGCTTTTTCATTGTGAAGAAAATATGCTTGCTTTTACAGCAAATTCTTTCTTGGAATCCTCCTGAGATCCAGCTGGATTCAACTCCCATTCTTCTGCTTTACTTTATAACCCTTAACTCTCTCAGGGAAGGGTCTAGTGTTTCATCTCATTCATTATTGCTTTCTATCTTTTTGAAAAAAAAAAGTCATCATGGATGATCTAGTATAATCTTCTGTATTTGACGTGTCTGTTAACTTCTAACTTATGGTGGAGTAAAGTGCTTCACCACAGACTTAAATATCTGAACCATATATTATATATTGACATAGAAACAAACACATTTTACGCTACGGTAGTGTCTTTAGATCTTTGCAGACCACTGATCTTTTCTCTCTTTCCAAGTAGAGAGACTTCAATCATCCTTTTCCAGGATACGTGGGTCAGCCTCAAATATCTCTTGACTGGATCTTTCATCTTTCCTCTTGACCCCTACAAGGTCTTTATGAACTTTGGATAGAGACCAAATATCATGTAACCATTATCCTTTTGCTATCTCTGTTTCACTTTTTGGGAGGCCAAAGAATTTTTAGTTTCCTTGATACTTGTAGTTAAATCCTGGATAAGAGAAGAGTGTAAGGAATTATCAAAGCAAGATATTAAAGGGTATTAGTTTTTAATGTATCTGCAGTTAGATACAGGTTATTCCTTTTTTTCATTCCATTACAAGCATTTTGAAAAAAATGTAAAACCAGGATACTGTAGATGTCTTTCTCTCTCATCCCCTCCTCTTGAATTCAGTAGGTTTTTATTGAATAAATAATACTAGATATTGCTGGTTTTATTGAACAAATACTGAAGGCTGGACCAAATGACTTTTCTGAGTACTTTTCAACTTTTTTTTTCCTGTATCAGTTCCTTTCAAGAGCAAAAATCAGTATTTCTTTTTCAGATGTTAAAATAAGTCACTCAAAATATGGCTGAGTCTGGAAGATAACTTCAGTAAGTTCAATTCCTTGTAATTTGGAATGCAGAACTGTCTTTATCATAATCTGTAAAAGGACTTATTCAATGCTAGCAGGACTGCTGAAGTACCTCATCTACCATGTCTTTCTGTAACATTGGAAACAAGGCTATTCTTTCTTCTCACCTTTGGTTTGATGACTCTAAATGGCTCTATTATTCTGAGGCTTGTGACAACATACCTTGCCTTCTGCATTTGTACAGCTTTTCAGCTGTGGTATCTAAACCACCTTTAACTAAGTGCACAGGTGAAGTTTTCCTAGAGTCTAAATCTCTAGACTGTACAGACAACTGTGTATTATGAGAGAACTTGGACAAGCATTAAGCCTCATCATGTTACCATAACATAGTTGATATTTTACAAATTATCACAGAAAATATTAGTGACAGTCTTTACAGAGGGTTGTCTATATGAGGCTCCTAATGGAAATACTGTGTGGACTGCTTTATCTTGACAGAAGTTTGCCACAAGAGATAACCGTTATACTCAATAGGTGAAAAGAAAACCTTAATTGGAGAGGTTGACTGCAATTTTGTTCAGCTGTTTTGCTTGCAGGCAAGATATGATCCTGATACTTCAACTGAAGGGTTGCTATGCAGATTTATGAGAGTCGTTATTCAAAAGGAGATGAAGGGAAATAATGACTCTTAAATTCACAGAGATATTTCTCAGAAGACTTCTGGGTGTTTAACAGTTGTGCTTCATGAAAGAAATTTCTCTGACAAAGAGTTTTATACCTTCCATGTGCGCGTGGTTAGTATGAGTGTCTGTAAAAGTAGACATTTGACTAGAAACTATGACATGTAGCTCAATGGAGACAACTTAAAGACGTACTATTGTATTTATGTCTGAGGATCAACAAGTTGCACATAAATTTGTGGAACTGTTGTTATTTGCAGAGAGTCTCAGGCCTAGCAAATAAGTTGAGAGCCAGTAAATAATAGTAATTATTTGATTTTGGGACTATTAACAATCCTATACTAAGAAGGCACCTTAAGTTGCATATGTAATAAAATTAGTTTAAACGTAATAGAAATGCTATTCAGATAACAAAAATCAACATTTAAGGGTTATCTGTGCAAAATATCATCTTCACTCTGAAATGTGATTTTCAGTTTTTGAGAACTATTTAAGATGTCTATAGCTAGAGGACAGAATACACACACCAAAACATCTTAAAATGAAAGGGGAATATAACTACAGAGAAAATGTAACTTCTTTTATACTGAAGTAGTTAACATGTCCTAAATGTGTAGCACTGTGCATCTCAAAGGCACTTTCTTAAACTAATGACACTTGATAAATTTCAGTCTCCTTAATCCTGTTAAAGCTGTAAAATTCTCTGAGAAAATTAATCTTAAAAGTTTAAAGTTTGAAAGAGCTTGAATGTTTCAGTTGAATGCTGAGGGGAAGGGGAAATATTCTCCATGCTATCGGCATTTTACTGAAGAATTTTTTGAAGAGAATTTTCTTGAAGTGGTTAAGGTTTTAGTGTCCACTGCAGTTTTGAAGCAATTAACAAATTATTCAGAATCTTCAAACTTTTTTATTAACTTCAAATATAAATAAGAAAATGCTAGCTGCAGCTGTATTGCAGACTCACAGTTCTGAGTATCAGGATTTCTCTCCTGCAAATTTGGTAAGAAAACTTTAGATCTTGGTTCTCTATGTAACATATGGGATATTTCTGTGTTAGGTTCTTATTTCAAGGAAAATATATACAAATCATTTTGATCTTTTTTTTTTTTTTAATTTTTCCCCCAAATCCAACCCAAAATCTTGTCTGATGACAGGTCATATGTTTGTGAAGCACTTAAACACCAAACAAATAGTAATTTCTCTATAAACATATAATGTATTATGCTGCTTTTTATGCATAGCAATTCCTAAGACTTGACATTCCTTTTAACAACCTAACTGCAGACTGCTGGTGTGACTTTTAAATTTTTTTTAATTTTTTTTTGCCAGAGGGCTTAATACAGCATGGGCAGAAATATGCTACCTGACTGGCTGCAAACCAAAATCAAGTTTGCTTATGGAAATATGGTGAAAGACTAGATAATAAATACATTTATCTACATGGAACGTTGCCAGTGGAATATATTTTTATAAACATGTAAAATATGTTTATATTACACCGGTATTGGTGAAATGCTTTTTTTGGAGGGGAAGGGTTAGGGTTAAGAGCACATTCTAGCTAAGCCTCTAGTCAAATGCTAAATATATTGCACACTCATCCCAACAACCTCAGTGGGGCAACTTTATATACCTTAATTCACCTAGCATTTAACCAATGGGTAATAGGATTTACTTGGATAAAACTGAATTTGTTGTGGATATTTTTAAAAAACTGTTTGTAGGATCTATCATATTTCTTACGTTCAAGTTATTTTTCAGACCAAATATATTATGTTCTCTAAAAAATGTCAGGCACTCATAAGTAACTCTACAGGAGCAGATGATCTATAATAATATATATTTATAATGCTATAATGATGGCTTGGTAGGTCTATGTATTGGCAGAACATATCTGTTATATGTATTAGTTTTATGCTTTGAAAACACAAGATTTCATATACAATTTAAAGGAAGCAATTTGTTTGTTAAGAAGTTGTATTCTTATTTAGTTTGCCTCTGAAGAACTCGGTGGAATCACAGCATTCAGTAGGGCAGTCAAGTGTAAATGCTGATAAATACAGAATAACTGTTCCAAAGCTGTGTTTGGCAGAGGCTACCCTTTACTTACAGTCCAGGCCTAAACATCAAACAGGTAGGTTTATTAGCTTTTCTTATTCTTTGAGTAGTTCAGTGTGCCTACATTTTTTTTAATTTACAAATTTTCCTCTGTGCCCTGAACATATTCCCCTGGTTTGGAGAAAAGCCAGAATGGAAAACATGGAGTACCAGAAATAAATCCATGTTTCTCAAACTGTATCTGGTCAAACAATCACATTGTTTAGAAGTCTTCCAATTTGTATGGTATTTCTACAGTATTGCTCAGATCGATGTTTTTAAGGAAAAACATGTGGCTTGTTTACCACATCTTAACATGCTTTACTACTACAACACCACCACACCTCTAAAAGTCATCTTGATTTTGTAGGTTTTAGGCTAAATTCTCTTCTGCCTGAGGGGAGCAAACCCACTTTTTCCACATCCCTCAAAAATTGTCCTAATCCCTTGGCTATACATTATCAAATATAAACAGAGGCTAATACTCTATTCTATATAGAGTGCAATCCTGGAGGCATGCTGTTTGTTCCCCTACCAGGTCAATGCCTTCAAGGATGAAAATGATGACCAAGTAAATGTCAATTTTCTAGGTAATAATTAGGTTTAAAAATTAGGTGCAAAGTTGCTCAGACTTGCCAGGACTGGTGGTAGTCTGAGCTCTGAAATGCAAAATTTTAGGCAGTTGGACACTTTTAATGGAATGAGCAACAGAACTGTACCTGTAGTATTTAGATATCTACTAGCTAAATGGCAACTGAGCAAGCTGAATCAGAGCTGTATTGTTGCCTACCTTCTGTCTTAATGTTTATTCTGCTCTGGTCATTAAAGTCTGTTAAGAACACATTCCTGAAGTCCCAATCTTCAGTTCCTAATGGAAAAAAGAATACTGTCCTGATTGCTTACAACATTTGTCAATAAATACATGAATGCATTGGATTACTGCTAGTTATGTATTATTGTTAGTGCTGAACCTATTTTTGGTGTTACAAGTATTTTATACTAAATGTGTATCTGTTAAGTTTATGTAGGCTCTTACATGTTTTCAACTTCAAGTATTGCTACTGACTGTATTGATTAATATTGAGACAATCTCTTTTTCAACAGTAACCTTAGAAAAAACAATAAACACCAACATTTGTAATCTAATTTTAAATTGTGATCTAGTGTAGTTGTGGATAATACCAGAATTTCAAAATTAAATTTTATACCTTTAACATTTAGCTAATGCACACTAATAATTAATTTTTTTTTTTAAAAAAAGCAAATAGTGGTAGTTTAACACAATACTTTTTAAGAATTAGGTGGATTTAAACTGTGCCATTCAGCCTAATAGAAAAAAACTTTTCCCCTCTCCTGCCAATTGTTCAGTCTGTGCAGATACAATGAAGTTAAACTGATTTTATTTCTCCTACTAGAATTT
This sequence comes from Cariama cristata, assembly GCF_000690535.1. NCBI lineage: Eukaryota > Metazoa > Chordata > Aves > Cariamiformes > Cariamidae > Cariama > Cariama cristata. Next base: position 36,024 of record NW_009613396.1, read on the forward strand.
AGTAAACAAGTCTATTGATAGGACCCATATTTATGCAAACCCACTGTGCTCTAATTGTCTGCTTGGGTGCCATAGGAGACACAGAAAGAGCGTACATACTTTACTGGAGATTCAGTTGCCTTCTGAAGAAAGCTGGTCATTATTTGAGGCATCAAATTAAGATGGAAGGCTGCTGGTTAGAATATAATAAGAGCACAAAAGAACTGGAAGCTAAGAAAAAGAAGAAAAAAATGGAGAAACAATAAGAAGTTCCTATCTGTTGTGATATAATTTCTGAGAAGAAACTGAGAACTACTTGGTTAGTCTGCTGTTATCTATGTATCAAGGGAATCAAAGTAGCTAAGAGCTGGAAAGGACTTGACTGGTAACCCCAGTGATAATGGAGGATCTGGCTTGCATAATTTATAGGGATGAATAAATAAATAATAAATGTTGCAGACAGTGTGCTGGACCCTTTTTAAGCTTCGACTTTCTAGAAGAGCAGGGAAAGAATACCAACAAAAATGACTGGAATTACTGCTTTTGTGACAAAGGGACTTGAATATTCCTTAGAGTGGTAGAAGTCACCAGCACTGGATATCCCTTCTGGGACAGGCAAAAGAGATTTTTAAAAATGAAAAAAAAAAAGGGGGGGCATAGGTTGCCTAATTGACTCATTTGAGGTCCATATGCACGGCCTTTGGAAAGGAATTGTGAACAATCTGTGGAGCATCTAAGCCCTCCCCTTAATACAAATGTACAATCTGAACAGCTCCTTAAATCAGCTTGAGTGTCTTCAAAGCAAACCAGTAAGGATACACTGGGCAAAAATACTGCAACCTGTGACACTCCCTCCAAAGGAGTGCTCTTCTTGTGAGGGTAGAGATGCATTCATTAGTTTCTTAGCAATGTATTTGGACATAGAAGGTTGATGTGTAATTCAGGGGAGTGTAGATATAAGAGTAGAGTAGCATCTGCAATGCTATGGAGGTCTTAAAGTTGTCCTAAAATAGACATTTGGATGATTCAGCGCTCAGGAGACTCAGGAGAAAAAAGGTGAACATTTGGCTGTGAAAAGGGAATCGGAGCTTTAAGATGAGGAAAAAATGAGTATTTTACTACTCTTAGTTTCTTCTTCTAGTTCTAAAAATAAAAATTCACTCTTATTTGGATATCTACACTTTTGAAATATATGCTTATTCCAGAATTTCTGGTTTAGACCTCAGCAATACATGAATGCATGTAAGTGCACTTTGACCAAATGTAATGATTATTTCTCACTCTTCTCACTTCACTTTGCTCCTACATTAAAATATGCTAATACAGGCTTTAGAAAATGAGCTAATGTACTCTACCAATGGTCTCTGGAGAAATAGTACAGTAAATATCAAATTCCAGCACAGATGTTACCTATTACAGGCGTCTTTAGTCTGTATCCTAATCTGACTCAAACACAAATGTTTACTGGATATAATGATGTAATGATATAAATACTTTTCAGTATGATGAAAAAAATGTATGTTAAGTCATCGTGCAAATTAATTAACCAAAACATTTGCTGAGGGGATGCATTTTGTTGTTTAGTGTATGTATATGTGATGATAATAACACCTACTGATGTCCAGATTTGTTGGGAAAAACTAAATTAATACTATTTCAATGATATAGGTAAGATTTAGTAATGTCAAGATTTAAAATTAAAGGTCATTGACACTATATCATTATTTTTATTTGAAAGTAAGGATGCCAATGGGAATTTTTATTATGGTAGGTGTGACTTGGTTGAAAGAATTTATTTTATAAATATATACGTATATATGTAAATATATATGTGTGTGTGCATATAAACAAAATCATACACACAAAAAGCAGTGCCACATAAATCATCCTCATCCTGGTGATTTTTTTTTCTTGAGGATTTGTTGGAGTCTATATGTAGTTTAGAAGGTAGGATATTATTATGTTTTATAACAGTCATCTAGTTCTGAACTGCATTGTGAGCTGTTATGTTTACAGATGTTTTCATGCTTTGCATATTTCAGTAGGCTTTGTGGACGTATTTTTTCCTAGTCATTATACTGGCAGGGTTTGTTGCTTTTTCAGTTTATAATTACATGTCACTTATAATAGATATCTAAAAACTGTAATATGGCGTAAGGGAGCAGTCGAAGAACAGGCACAGAAAATTGCACAAAAAGTAAGGAATTTTTTCGTTTGCTTCATTATTGTTAAAATTGCCTGATGGGCTTTTATTATGAGAGAGTTGACAGAAGAAATTTCAGGTTATGGGATGATTGCTGTCTTAATGCCAGAAATGCAACATTTCAATAACATAATACACTTGTGTTTTAGTAAGAACAAGTTCCACAAGTTTTTGATTTTTAAATATTCTTGGATATTTACCTCTTGAATTGTATGAATTCTTCCTTTCTGTATAGTTAACCATTAAAAAGCCTTCTGTGAATTGATGCAATTCCTTTGTAAATCAATTCAAATCTCACAACTAACAAGCAAGTAAGCACAGCAAAAGGATGTTGTGCATTTTCCTGTGGAAAACGCAATGACATGTCTGTGTAGCTTGGTTTATATTTCTAATTGAAGTGTTACCCTAATGCATAGTACCCACCCTGTGACTGAGGTGCGTGAGATGTCTTCTGGAGGATTGAGATAAAGTTCCTGTGGCCTTGCCCGTGCCCGATCTGTCTTCTTGAGGCAGGCTGGGAACTGTGCTGGACCCTCAGCTTTCCTTAAGGATCTCTCTGGAGCTTGACCTCATTGTTTGCATCTAACAAATACAGCTAGGTGGCAAGTCTGGGCAGGAGCCGAGGTTCAGGGTAATGTCTGACTGAAATTGTGGGTGTAGCGATGTTATCTTCTTCAGAAAAAGTTATAAATACACACTAGATTTTTTTTTCTTGGATTGTCTTACACTTCCTTGAGTTGTATGTAAAGAAGCATTAGCAGTATTACATAGCGATGTTACCTTCTTCAGAAAAGGTTATAAATACACACTAGATTTTTTTTTTCTTGGATTGTCTTACACTTCCTTGAGTTGTATGTAAAGAAGCATTAGCAGTATTACATACATACATCCAAAAGATTTGATCTGAAGATTTTAACATGTTCTGTGTAACTGTCTCTAGTGACATTGTGCAGAATCAGAGGCAGATGAACAAGCTTTCTCTTTGAACAGGAGCTGAACCATTTACAATGGATTGTGCAGAAACAGGGAGGAAAAGGAGAATTAGTATCTGCCAGTTCCATCTGTTAAAGTTTTATGAATGCTCTCTCCTCTTTCTCCCTTTAAACGATTCACTGGAGGAAGATAATAGCTTTTGTGGAGTCAGCTATGATTCTAGGCCTTGCATTTCAAAAGAGGGAGCACTTCTCTTTTTGGAAATGTTTCCATTTCTTTTTGGAAAACACATGTAATTTAGAAGGCATAAAGCAGCACTGCTTTAGCAATCATAGCACTCCAAAATTCTGACAGACCTTTCATAACTTTTTACAAAATGTAAAATCTACTGAATCTAGTAATACATTGAGATTTCCCTTTCCAGTTGAGCTGTGTACTTACTTTTCATAATCTGTATTAGCTGAGAAAGTGCATCTTGAAAATTTCAGTGAACTATATTGCTTTTATTCTCTTCAGTTGGCCCTGCAACTGTACCTACTCTTAGCTGTGGTTACATACTTAAAAAGCAAGTTGAAACAAGTTACCATATACAGTCTTATCTTTTGGTGCAGCCATTCTTCTCTTTCTGTTCTAATGAGTACATTTGCTTCTGATCACAAATTATGCAGACATTCAAAAGGCGAGAAAACAAGTAATGTTTCTGCAGAATAGGTTCAGTAGATTTAATCATAATTTATCTGGTAATGTATAGGGAATAGATGATTTTATATGTGCATTTCCAATGTGATTGTGATCTGACATTCTGAAATACGTTCTTTTTAATAACTGGCATACATATAGGGGCATATATGTGCATAAATATATGTGTATATGTATATATCATGTTTGTAATACTCTAAAAGAAATTCAGTGCCACTACTATGTCAGTATTTGTATATCCACTTATTCCTCATGCATTTCTCCAAGTTTTTTTCTCCAAGATTCTTCTGACTTATCTGCCCTAAAATATTCGATTTACTATCCTATGATTCACTGTAGTACATTGTTTAATTTGTGTATGTAGGATCTCTGTGTTTGCAGCTCACTTCGCTCTTCATAGTTATTGAGGGCTACTCTATCTATGTGTCTGTTTAGTACACTGGCAGAATAAAAACTTCTGACATGACAGAATATTGCTATGTCCTTTGGGAAGCAGAAATTGTGCTCAAGGAGCAATGTTATATTGTAAATGGTGCAAAGTATCTGTACTTTTAGATACAGTAAAGTATCCAGACATCTCCCAGAATAATAGAATTGAATTTTTAAAGATATTACACTGTATGGGATGAGCAAAATGGTTTATATACCACTCAAACAGCTTCTATGAAAGGTATGGCTGGAATTTATCACTGCATCCCAGCGCTGTCCAGCAGCTAGAAGACAAAATCGTCAAATGGAAGTCTGCAAAATCATTAGCCAACTATGCTCTAAGATCATAGAGCTAAAATACTAAACTGAATATTCTTACTTGCTCTTCGGCAGTTATTTTGAGGCAAATTTTTAAGAAACAAGCAAGGCTAGAAACTTTTTAATTAAACCCAGAATTTTGAGGTAATAAACAAATTTCACAATCTGGACATTTAAGGATATTTAATTAAATCCAGGATTTTGAGGTAATAAATTTCACAATCTGGACATTTAAGGATATTATCAGGTATCATGAGACTCATGATAAGGTAAAGGGAAGAGGGATATTTCTAAGGGCAATACAGGAGGGTTTGTATAGACAAGGTACTATTTAAGCTATCCTATGTTTTCTTTGCCAAGGTCATCTGGGCTTCTTTCATACGGTGTTTATATCCAGGATTTTGAGGTAATAAATTTCACAATCTGGACATTTAAGGATATTATCAGGTATCATGAGACTCATGATAAGGTAAAGGGAAGAGGGATATTTCTAAGGGCAATACAGGAGGGTTTGTATAGACAAGGTACTATTTAAGCTATCCTATGTTTTCTTTGCCAAGGTCATCTGGGCTTCTTTCATACGGTGTTTATAGGGACGTCCTGAAATTTCAGATGCATGGTTTAACTGCAAAGACAGAGCAGTTTGTTACACATTTGTTTGTCCAGTATCAGGTACAGGATCCCTTCTCTACCTATTTTTCACATGGGGCTAGCATCTTAACTTGAAATGGATAATTTTGATACATTGGATTAAAATAGCAAATGTTACACAGTGCTTTACTGTAGGATCATTTTGTGTTAGCAATGAGCTGGAGGGTATTTTGAGAATGTGATAAGATGTGGGAAAGTGCAGAGAGTTATGCAGGGAGGCGAGCTTGTGGGGCAGGAGATAGATAAGCTTGAGAAACAAGGCCATGGGAGCAGCATGAAACAGGGAGCTTGTATGTTAGACAAAGAACTTGTGTTTAATTTGTGTGGAAGTTATGCATAGCATAAACACCTATCAGAATCTTTGCTAAGGAGCGCGATAGTTGCGTGGACAGTACATGTAACCAATTAAAGCTTGAGCAAGCGCGTGTACGGAAGTAGAAAGCAGTATATAAGATGCAGCCTTCTGATTAATAAACGACTTCTCTGATCATCATATTGGCGTGCTGAGTTGTCCGTGCCTCGCATGAACAAAGAACCCCACACCTTACCTGTAAATGTGTGTAACCTCATATAGATTCTTACATATGGTGCACACAAGTATAATCTTTTCTTCAAAGAGCAGTTTAAGTATCCATGTTGTCTATGAATCTAGGCCAGCAGTTCAGTATGAGGGATTAAAGCAGAGGTAAATAGGAAAAGTACATGTGGGAAGGGAACCAGTCTCTTTTCTCCATATGAACATTGCATCTCTGGTTATGAACAGCATTGTTTTCTTTCAAAGAAACACAAAATACTGACAATGCTGTATTTCTTTCAAACTTCAAGTAGAATAAGTAAAGAATGCTGAAAACATGGGTTTTTTACCACATTACAATTTAAATTTTATGCTTTTGATTTTCAGCTGAGATCTGCAAGAATAACTTCCCTGAATCAACTCTGTTCCAGATTCTTTCTTGATCCTAATTATGGATGAAATACTTGTGATATCTCTCAATGTCTACTCCTATTTTCTCTTTCTTTATTTTAATACTAAGGAATAAATAAACACAGCGTGAAACTAAGCATTTGAGTGGCAAAGGCTTCATGGTGATCTCCACTGCAATTTAAACCACAATTCTCAGTTTTGTAGTTACAGTATTTGGGATTGATTTGTGAATTTTGCACCAGTTCTTAATCGGTAGCTGGATTTTCTTTGCTACTGTGTTGCCTTATATAGGAGATTGAAAAAGGCAGCAAATCAGAATGACAGGACCACACCTGTAAGTTATTATAGAGGTTGCTTGAAAAATTGCCAAAGAAAAACCCACATCATACAGGTATCTTACAAACTACTGAAAAAGACATTTTTCCTCTATTCAAAAGAATACACGTGTCGGTGTGGACCAGCTCAGGAGTTTTGTTTTGTTAGGTTGAGAATCAGTTTCTAGCTATCAGTTGCTAGCTTTATTTTCCAGCCTCTTTCCTCTGTTTTCTTTTCCTTTCTGCTCTTTTCAGGTTCTCTCTCTCTAAATTTTTGTCTTTTAAAACTCCCATCTGATTCTTGTCCTTTTTAATTTTTTTCTTCCTATTTGTCCTTCACCAAAGCACATTGCTGAGTCATCTGCTACCACACTGAATTGCTACTTCAAAAAGCCGTTCTTTCTTTCTTAACCTGGACCAATGCCATCTTCTGTGGAGAGGGCAGGAGCCTGCCAGAGCACATGTTTAAGAAATACTTACTGCATTAGAAATTGAGGAGGGAAGTAGAGGACAATGCTGTTCTCTACACATGCACCTTATTTCATTCTAGTGCCTTTTAAGTCTGGCTTTGTGTAATTTCTGTGACCATAGAAGAGTAAAGCGGAAGTTCAGTTTAAAATGTTTGATACCTTTTGTAGTATGCTCAGAACAATGAGTGCACAGATTCTTAGGACGTGTAGGACTTCTGCTTCAAAGAGCTTCTAGTATGGTCGTGGTATGTTCCTGCAGCAAATTAGCTAGTCGACAGTGGTCTCTGTGTGCTGACACACGGTCCTGCATTACTAGAATCTGATCTTGCTGACTTTAATGGAGGTTTTGTACTTAGTCTTGCACGTTCCCTTCTTAAAGGCCAAGATTCAGTTGTTGTAATTGAATGGGTACTGGTTTTGTTGCCTTGCTGTTTGAATAATCTGGCCTTGGATAAGAAATACAGCTATTAGCATTTTATAGAAAGGAGATAGCTTAATTTTGGTAGTGAAAAATGGCAATTGAGGAGGAGCTATAAATTAGACATCTACAAGAATTTCTAAGAATTGTCCATTAAACTGCAATTATTAAATGCTTCAAGTCTAATTTGAAGGCTTCACTTCATAAGACTCTTCCAGGCAAGCGGACCTTACTCTCTTGCAGAACCAGCTGCAATTGGGAAATTACTCATTGCACAGTAGTCTACTTATGAGGGCCAAAATGAACAAAAATTTAAAAAGCTACACAAAGTCAAAACCTCTGCATTTAGTAATTTACAGAAAGCCAGACAACTAATGTACATTGAGGACATAGTTTTGCAAACATGTGTGATGGCAACTTTATGCTCCTGGGAAGCCCTTGAACTGTATGGAACCACTCAAATGTGGAGTTATTTTTTAGCATGTAAATAACATGTTTATAATGTTGTACCTTGTTGAGTTCTTTTTATAAAGGATTAAAATGTCTTTATTGCACTGTACTTCTAGTAGAGAAATTGCTTTCACGAGGTACAAGTTTTGTATCACGTTGTATTGTAGGAAAATCTTTGTAATTTTTCTTCTTGGTTCACTGTATAAGAAGATAAAGCAGATAAGTTATAAGTTTCAAAAATAATGGCTTTGTGTGTAATTAATTGCATTTATTATGTACATTAATTTTCTTTTTGTTCATTATTCCTATTCATAAAGCATTTGTGAGAAAAACCATGTTAAATACAGTGTCCTAGAAAGCAGGAATTTCTGCAAAAAAAAAAAA